>NW_027448509.1:195000-200000 GCF_038048845.1 Mixophyes fleayi
TTGAGCAGGTCTGCATTATACTTAATTATATAAGGGAGATGTACTTTTAGTAAAAAGTAGCTCTCCAATTTCAAAAGTACATGAAACGTAGTATTAATACTTAGATTTAAAGATTTTCTGGGATAAATGAAATACATTCCCAGCAGCCATCTCCCTTTGCCTCTATCTTATTGCATATTTTGTCCTAATGTGCTTTCATATTTACATGTCACCATGTTTCCATTGGCTAGTACCTTAAAGTCAGATGTCTGTCAAGCAAACTGACCAGTGACAGAATTGCTTTGTGAGGTTTACATCTTTATGACATCAAATGCTTCACATGAAAAATGCAGTTCATTGTCAAAAATCAGCTATATTAGGAGAGTGAGAATTGTGTTTTAGCATCAATTACACACTAAATATGCTGTCATTGTGTATGTTTAATGGATGTCTTTCAGTTTTAAAGATAGACAGACCGATAGATAGATAGATAGATAGAAAGATAGATAGATAGATAGACAGACAGACAGACAGACAGACTGATTTCAACTGGAAGCAGTGCTTACATATTGCTTAATTTTTGGTGGTTATTAAATAGTATGGGTAGGCAAGAAAAGTGCATATATCTTTTATTAGCATAAACTTACCCAAATGCGCTCTTGCATATTTAAGGCATTCAAAGTAATAATATTTCACAGCATTAATACAGTTATGTACTAGACTGGACAATGGTAAGCAGAGCCAGTACTTATATCAACAATGGCCTTATCTGTGTGAAGTTTGTATGTTCTCCCTGTGTTTGCGTGGGTTTCCTCCCACACTCCAAAAAACATACTGTTAGGTTAATTGGCTGCTATCAAAATTGACCCTAGTCTCTCCCTCTCTGTCTGTGTGTGAGTGTGTGTCTATATTAGGGAATTTAGACTGTAAGCTCCAATAGGGTAGGGACTGATGTGAATGGGTTCTCTGTACAGCGCTGCGCTATTAGTGACACTATATAAATAAATGATAATGAGGATGATGATGATATGTGTTTACTATGCCTATACACATAGCCAGCTTTCACACTTGATTGGCAGATTAATGCATCATTATTGCTAAGTTTGATAACAGTTGTCTAATACAGTGACACTGGTAGAGAAAACCACTATAGACATTCACATAAGCAGCTCTCATCATCATCATTTATGGCATAAGACTTCTTTAATTATACTAAGTTTTTGAGCAGGTCTGCATTATACTTAATTATATAAGGGAGATGTACTTTTAGTAAAAAGTAGCTCTCCAATTTCAAAAGTACATCAACGTAGTATTAATACTTAGATTTAAAGATTTTCTGGGATAAATGAAATACATTCCCAGCAGCCATCTCCCTTTGCCTCTATCTTATTGCATATTTTGTCCTAATGTGCTTTCATATTTACATGTCACCATGTTTCCATTGGCTAGTACCTTAAAGTCAGATGTCTGTCAAGCAAACTAACCAGTGACAGAATTGCTTTGTGAGGTTTACATCTTTATGACATCAAATGCTTCACATGAAAAATGCAGTTCATTGTCAAAAATCAGCTATATTAGGAGAGTGAGAATTGTGTTTTAGCATCAATTACACACTAAATATGCTGTCATTGTGTATGTTTAATGGATGTCTTTCAGTTTTAAAGATAGACAGACGGATAGATAGATAGAAAGATAGAAAGATAGATAGATAGAAAGATAGATAGATAGATAGACAGACAGACAGACTGATTTCAACTGGAAGCAGTGCTTACATATTGCTTAATTTTTGGTGGTTATTAAATAGTATGGGTAGGCAAGAAAAGTGCATATATCTTTTATTAGCATAAACTTACCCAAATGCGCTCTTGCATATTTAAGGCATTCAAAGTAATAATATTTCACAGCATTAATACAGTTATGTACTAGACTGGACAATGGTAAGCAGAGCCAGTACTTATATCAACAATGGCCTTATCTGTGTGAAGTTTGTATGTTCTCCCTGTGTTTGCGTGGGTTTCCTCCGGGTGCTGTGGTTTCCTCCCACACTCCAAAAAACATACTGTTAGGTTAATTGGCTGCTATCAAAATTGACCCTAGTCTCTCCCTCTCTGTCTGTGTGTGAGTGTGTGTCTATATTAGGGAATTTAGACTGTAAGCTCCAATAGGGTAGGGACTGATGTGAATGGGTTCTCTGTACAGCGCTGCGCTATTAGTGACACTATATAAATAAATGATAATGAGGATGATGATGATATGTGTTTACTATGCCTATACACATAGCCAGCTTTCACACTTGATTGGCAGATTAATGCATCATTATTGCTAAGTTTGATAACAGTTGTCTAATACAGTGACACTGGTAGAGAAAACCACTATAGACATTCACATAA
Source organism: Mixophyes fleayi (assembly GCF_038048845.1). Lineage (NCBI taxonomy): Eukaryota > Metazoa > Chordata > Amphibia > Anura > Limnodynastidae > Mixophyes > Mixophyes fleayi. The sequence continues at coordinate 197,370 of NW_027448509.1, forward strand.
GCAGCTCTCATCATCATCATTTATGGCATAAGACTTCTTTAATTATACTAAGTTTTTGAGCAGGTCTGCATTATACTTAATTATATAAGGGAGATGTACTTTTAGTAAAAAGTAGCTCTCCAATTTCAAAAGTACATCAACGTAGTATTAATACTTAGATTTAAAGATTTTCTGGGATAAATGAAATACATTCCCAGCAGCCATCTCCCTTTGCCTCTATCTTATTGCATATTTTGTCCTAATGTGCTTTCATATTTACATGTCACCATGTTTCCATTGGCTAGTACCTTAAAGTCAGATGTCTGTCAAGCAAACTGACCAGTGACAGAATTGCTTTGTGAGGTTTACATCTTTATGACATCAAATGCTTCACATGAAAAATGCAGTTCATTGTCAAAAATCAGCTATATTAGGAGAGTGAGAATTGTGTTTTAGCATCAATTACACACTAAATATGCTGTCATTGTGTATGTTTAATGGATGTCTTTCAGTTTTAAAGATAGACAGACGGATAGATAGATAGAAAGATAGAAAGATAGATAGATAGAAAGATAGATAGATAGATAGACAGACAGACAGACTGATTTCAACTGGAAGCAGTGCTTACATATTGCTTAATTTTTGGTGGTTATTAAATAGTATGGGTAGGCAAGAAAAGTGCATATATCTTTTATTAGCATAAACTTACCCAAATGCGCTCTTGCATATTTAAGGCATTCAAAGTAATAATATTTCACAGCATTAATACAGTTATGTACTAGACTGGACAATGGTAAGCAGAGCCAGTACTTATATCAACAATGGCCTTATCTGTGTGAAGTTTGTATGTTCTCCCTGTGTTTGCGTGGGTTTCCTCCGGGTGCTGTGGTTTCCTCCCACACTCCAAAAAACATACTGTTAGGTTAATTGGCTGCTATCAAAATTGACCCTAGTCTCTCCCTCTCTGTCTGTGTGTGAGTGTGTGTCTATATTAGGGAATTTAGACTGTAAGCTCCAATAGGGTAGGGACTGATGTGAATGGGTTCTCTGTACAGCGCTGCGCTATTAGTGACACTATATAAATAAATGATAATGAGGATGATGATGATATGTGTTTACTATGCCTATACACATAGCCAGCTTTCACACTTGATTGGCAGATTAATGCATCATTATTGCTAAGTTTGATAACAGTTGTCTAATACAGTGACACTGGTAGAGAAAACCACTATAGACATTCACATAAGCAGCTCTCATCATCATCATTTATGGCATAAGACTTCTTTAATTATACTAAGTTTTTGAGCAGGTCTGCATTATACTTAATTATATAAGGGAGATGTACTTTTAGTAAAAAGTAGCTCTCCAATTTCAAAAGTACATCAACGTAGTATTAATACTTAGATTTAAAGATTTTCTGGGATAAATGAAATACATTCCCAGCAGCCATCTCCCTTTGCCTCTATCTTATTGCATATTTTGTCCTAATGTGCTTTCATATTTACATGTCACCATGTTTCCATTGGCTAGTACCTTAAAGTCAGATGTCTGTCAAGCAAACTGACCAGTGACAGAATTGCTTTGTGAGGTTTACATCTTTATGACATCAAATGCTTCACATGAAAAATGCAGTTCATTGTCAAAAATCAGCTATATTAGGAGAGTGAGAATTGTGTTTTAGCATCAATTACACACTAAATATGCTGTCATTGTGTATGTTTAATGGATGTCTTTCAGTTTTAAAGATAGACAGACGGATAGATAGATAGAAAGATAGAAAGATAGAAAGATAGATAGATAGATAGATAGATAGATAGATAGATAGATAGACAGACAGACAGACTGATTTCAACTGGAAGCAGTGCTTACATATTGCTTAATTTTTGGTGGTTATTAAATAGTATGGGTAGGCAAGAAAAGTGCATATATCTTTTATTAGCATAAACTTACCCAAATGCGCTCTTGCATATTTAAGGCATTCAAAGTAATAATATTTCACAGCATTAATACAGTTATGTACTAGACTGGACAATGGTAAGCAGAGCCAGTACTTATATCAACAATGGCCTTATCTGTGTGAAGTTTGTATGTTCTCCCTGTGTTTGCGTGGGTTTCCTCCCACACTCCAAAAAACATACTGTTAGGTTAATTGGCTGCTATCAAAATTGACCCTAGTCTCTCCCTCTCTGTCTGTGTGTGAGTGTGTGTCTATATTAGGGAATTTAGACTGTAAGCTCCAATAGGGTAGGGACTGATGTGAATGGGTTCTCTGTACAGCGCTGCGCTATTAGTGACACTATATAAATAAATGATAATGAGGATGATGATGATATGTGTTTACTATGCCTATACACATAGCCAGCTTTCACACTTGATTGGCAGATTAATGCATCATTATTGCTAAGTTTGATAACAGTTGTCTAATACAGTGACACTGGTAGAGAAAACCACTATAGACATTCACATAAGCAGCTCTCATCATCATCATTTATGGCATAAGACTTCTTTAATTATACTAAGTTTTTGAGCAGGTCTGCATTATACTTAATTATATAAGGGAGATGTACTTTTAGTAAAAAGTAGCTCTCCAATTTCAAAAGTACATCAACGTAGTATTAATACTTAGATTTAAAGATTTTCTGGGATAAATGA
>NW_027448509.1:202500-250000 GCF_038048845.1 Mixophyes fleayi
ATCTCCCTTTGCCTCTATCTTATTGCATATTTTGTCCTAATGTGCTTTCATATTTACATGTCACCATGTTTCCATTGGCTAGTACCTTAAAGTTAGATGTCTGTCAAGCAAACTGACCAGTGACAGTATTGCTTTGTGAGGTTTACATCTTTATGACATCAAATGCTTCACATGAAAAATGCAGTTCATTGTCAAAAATCAGCTATATTAGGAGAGTGAGAATTGTGTTTTAGCATCAATTACACACTAAATATGCTGTCATTGTGTATGTTTAATGGATGTCTTTCAGTTTTAAAGATAGACAGACCGATAGATAGATAGATAGAAAGATAGAAAGATAGATAGATAGATAGATAGATAGACAGACAGACAGACTGATTTCAACTGGAAGCAGTGCTTACATATTGCTTAATTTTTGGTGGTTATTAAATAGTATGGGTAGGCAAGAAAAGTGCATATATCTTTTATTAGCATAAACTTACCCAAATGCGCTCTTGCATATTTAAGGCATTCAAAGTAATAATATTTCACAGCATTAATACAGTTATGTACTAGACTGGACAATGGTAAGCAGAGCCAGTACTTATATCAACAATGGCCTTATCTGTGTGAAGTTTGTATGTTCTCCCTGTGTTTGCGTGGGTTTCCTCCGGGTGCTGTGGTTTCCTCCCACACTCCAAAAAACATACTGTTAGGTTAATTGGCTGCTATCAAAATTGACCCTAGTCTCTCCCTCTCTGTCTGTGTGTGAGTGTGTGTCTATATTAGGGAATTTAGACTGTAAGCTCCAATAGGGTAGGGACTGATGTGAATGGGTTCTCTGTACAGCGCTGCGCTATTAGTGACACTATATAAATAAATGATAATGAGGATGATGATGATATGTGTTTACTATGCCTATACACATAGCCAGCTTTCACACTTGATTGGCAGATTAATGCATCATTATTGCTAAGTTTGATAACAGTTGTCTAATACAGTGACACTGGTAGAGAAAACCACTATAGACATTCACATAAGCAGCTCTCATCATCATCATTTATGGCATAAGACTTCTTTAATTATACTAAGTTTTTGAGCAGGTCTGCATTATACTTAATTATATAAGGGAGATGTACTTTTAGTAAAAAGTAGCTCTCCAATTTCAAAAGTACATCAACGTAGTATTAATACTTAGATTTAAAGATTTTCTGGGATAAATGAAATACATTCCCAGCAGCCATCTCCCTTTGCCTCTATCTTATTGCATATTTTGTCCTAATGTGCTTTCATATTTACATGTCACCATGTTTCCATTGGCTAGTACCTTAAAGTCAGATGTCTGTCAAGCAAACTGACCAGTGACAGAATTGCTTTGTGAGGTTTACATCTTTATGACATCAAATGCTTCACATGAAAAATGCAGTTCATTGTCAAAAATCAGCTATATTAGGAGAGTGAGAATTGTGTTTTAGCATCAATTACACACTAAATATGCTGTCATTGTGTATGTTTAATGGATGTCTTTCAGTTTTAAAGATAGACAGACGGATAGATAGATAGAAAGATAGAAAGATAGATAGATAGATAGATAGATAGATAGACAGACAGACAGACTGATTTCAACTGGAAGCAGTGCTTACATATTGCTTAATTTTTGGTGGTTATTAAATAGTATGGGTAGGCAAGAAAAGTGCATATATCTTTTATTAGCATAAACTTACCCAAATGCGCTCTTGCATATTTAAGGCATTCAAAGTAATAATATTTCACAGCATTAATACAGTTATGTACTAGACTGGACAATGGTAAGCAGAGCCAGTACTTATATCAACAATGGCCTTATCTGTGTGAAGTTTGTATGTTCTCCCTGTGTTTGCGTGGGTTTCCTCCCACACTCCAAAAAACATACTGTTAGGTTAATTGGCTGCTATCAAAATTGACCCTAGTCTCTCCCTCTCTGTCTGTGTGTGAGTGTGTGTCTATATTAGGGAATTTAGACTGTAAGCTCCAATAGGGTAGGGACTGATGTGAATGGGTTCTCTGTACAGCGCTGCGCTATTAGTGACACTATATAAATAAATGATAATGAGGATGATGATGATATGTGTTTACTATGCCTATACACATAGCCAGCTTTCACACTTGATTGGCAGATTAATGCATCATTATTGCTAAGTTTGATAACAGTTGTCTAATACAGTGACACTGGTAGAGAAAACCACTATAGACATTCACATAAGCAGCTCTCATCATCATCATTTATGGCATAAGACTTCTTTAATTATACTAAGTTTTTGAGCAGGTCTGCATTATACTTAATTATATAAGGGAGATGTACTTTTAGTAAAAAGTAGCTCTCCAATTTCAAAAGTACATCAACGTAGTATTAATACTTAGATTTAAAGATTTTCTGGGATAAATGAAATACATTCCCAGCAGCCATCTCCCTTTGCCTCTATCTTATTGCATATTTTGTCCTAATGTGCTTTCATATTTACATGTCACCATGTTTCCATTGGCTAGTACCTAAAAGTCAGATGTCTGTCAAGCAAACTGACCAGTGACAGAATTGCTTTGTGAGGTTTACATCTTTATGACATCAAATGCTTCACATGAAAAATGCAGTTCATTGTCAAAAATCAGCTATATTAGGAGAGTGAGAATTGTGTTTTAGCATCAATTACACACTAAATATGCTGTCATTGTGTATGTTTAATGGATGTCTTTCAGTTTTAAAGATAGACAGACGGATAGATAGATAGAAAGATAGAAAGATAGATAGATAGAAAGATAGATAGATAGATAGATAGATAGATAGATAGATAGATAGACAGACAGACAGACTGATTTCAACTGGAAGCAGTGCTTACATATTGCTTAATTTTTGGTGGTTATTAAATAGTATGGGTAGGCAAGAAAAGTGCATATATCTTTTATTAGCATAAACTTACCCAAATGCGCTCTTGCATATTTAAGGCATTCAAAGTAATAATATTTCACAGCATTAATACAGTTATGTACTAGACTGGACAATGGTAAGCAGAGCCAGTACTTATATCAACAATGGCCTTATCTGTGTGAAGTTTGTATGTTCTCCCTGTGTTTGCGTGGGTTTCCTCCCACACTCCAAAAAACATACTGTTAGGTTAATTGGCTGCTATCAAAATTGACCCTAGTCTCTCCCTCTCTGTCTGTGTGTGAGTGTGTGTCTATATTAGGGAATTTAGACTGTAAGCTCCAATAGGGTAGGGACTGATGTGAATGGGTTCTCTGTACAGCGCTGCGCTATTAGTGACACTATATAAATAAATGATAATGAGGATGATGATGATATGTGTTTACTATGCCTATACACATAGCCAGCTTTCACACTTGATTGGCAGATTAATGCATCATTATTGCTAAGTTTGATAACAGTTGTCTAATACAGTGACACTGGTAGAGAAAACCACTATAGACATTCACATAAGCAGCTCTCATCATCATCATTTATGGCATAAGACTTCTTTAATTATACTAAGTTTTTGAGCAGGTCTGCATTATACTTAATTATATAAGGGAGATGTACTTTTAGTAAAAAGTAGCTCTCCAATTTCAAAAGTACATCAACGTAGTATTAATACTTAGATTTAAAGATTTTCTGGGATAAATGAAATACATTCCCAGCAGCCATCTCCCTTTGCCTCTATCTTATTGCATATTTTGTCCTAATGTGCTTTCATATTTACATGTCACCATGTTTCCATTGGCTAGTACCTAAAAGTCAGATGTCTGTCAAGCAAACTGACCAGTGACAGAATTGCTTTGTGAGGTTTACATCTTTATGACATCAAATGCTTCACATGAAAAATGCAGTTCATTGTCAAAAATCAGCTATATTAGGAGAGTGAGAATTGTGTTTTAGCATCAATTACACACTAAATATGCTGTCATTGTGTATGTTTAATGGATGTCTTTCAGTTTTAAAGATAGACAGACGGATAGATAGATAGAAAGATAGAAAGATAGATAGATAGAAAGATAGATAGATAGATAGATAGATAGATAGATAGATAGACAGACAGACAGACTGATTTCAACTGGAAGCAGTGCTTACATATTGCTTAATTTTTGGTGGTTATTAAATAGTATGGGTAGGCAAGAAAAGTGCATATATCTTTTATTAGCATAAACTTACCCAAATGCGCTCTTGCATATTTAAGGCATTCAAAGTAATAATATTTCACAGCATTAATACAGTTATGTACTAGACTGGACAATGGTAAGCAGAGCCAGTACTTATATCAACAATGGCCTTATCTGTGTGAAGTTTGTATGTTCTCCCTGTGTTTGCGTGGGTTTCCTCCCACACTCCAAAAAACATACTGTTAGGTTAATTGGCTGCTATCAAAATTGACCCTAGTCTCTCCCTCTCTGTCTGTGTGTGAGTGTGTGTCTATATTAGGGAATTTAGACTGTAAGCTCCAATAGGGTAGGGACTGATGTGAATGGGTTCTCTGTACAGCGCTGCGCTATTAGTGACACTATATAAATAAATGATAATGAGGATGATGATGATATGTGTTTACTATGCCTATACACATAGCCAGCTTTCACACTTGATTGGCAGATTAATGCATCATTATTGCTAAGTTTGATAACAGTTGTCTAATACAGTGACACTGGTAGAGAAAACCACTATAGACATTCACATAAGCAGCTCTCATCATCATCATTTATGGCATAAGACTTCTTTAATTATACTAAGTTTTTGAGCAGGTCTGCATTATACTTAATTATATAAGGGAGATGTACTTTTAGTAAAAAGTAGCTCTCCAATTTCAAAAGTACATCAACGTAGTATTAATACTTAGATTTAAAGATTTTCTGGGATAAATGAAATACATTCCCAGCAGCCATCTCCCTTTGCCTCTATCTTATTGCATATTTTGTCCTAATGTGCTTTCATATTTACATGTCACCATGTTTCCATTGGCTAGTACCTTAAAGTTAGATGTCTGTCAAGCAAACTGACCAGTGACAGTATTGCTTTGTGAGGTTTACATCTTTATGACATCAAATGCTTCACATGAAAAATGCAGTTCATTGTCAAAAATCAGCTATATTAGGAGAGTGAGAATTGTGTTTTAGCATCAATTACACACTAAATATGCTGTCATTGTGTATGTTTAATGGATGTCTTTCAGTTTTAAAGATAGACAGACCGATAGATAGATAGATAGAAAGATAGAAAGATAGATAGATAGATAGATAGATAGATAGACAGACTGATTTCAACTGGAAGCAGTGCTTACATATTGCTTAATTTTTGGTGGTTATTAAATAGTATGGGTAGGCAAGAAAAGTGCATATATCTTTTATTAGCATAAACTTACCCAAATGCGCTCTTGCATATTTAAGGCATTCAAAGTAATAATATTTCACAGCATTAATACAGTTATGTACTAGACTGGACAATGGTAAGCAGAGCCAGTACTTATATCAACAATGGCCTTATCTGTGTGAAGTTTGTATGTTCTCCCTGTGTTTGCGTGGGTTTCCTCCGGGTGCTGTGGTTTCCTCCCACACTCCAAAAAACATACTGTTAGGTTAATTGGCTGCTATCAAAATTGACCCTAGTCTCTCCCTCTCTGTCTGTGTGTGAGTGTGTGTCTATATTAGGGAATTTAGACTGTAAGCTCCAATAGGGTAGGGACTGATGTGAATGGGTTCTCTGTACAGCGCTGCGCTATTAGTGACACTATATAAATAAATGATAATGAGGATGATGATGATATGTGTTTACTATGCCTATACACATAGCCAGCTTTCACACTTGATTGGCAGATTAATGCATCATTATTGCTAAGTTTGATAACAGTTGTCTAATACAGTGACACTGGTAGAGAAAACCACTATAGACATTCACATAAGCAGCTCTCATCATCATCATTTATGGCATAAGACTTCTTTAATTATACTAAGTTTTTGAGCAGGTCTGCATTATACTTAATTATATAAGGGAGATGTACTTTTAGTAAAAAGTAGCTCTCCAATTTCAAAAGTACATCAACGTAGTATTAATACTTAGATTTAAAGATTTTCTGGGATAAATGAAATACATTCCCAGCAGCCATCTCCCTTTGCCTCTATCTTATTGCATATTTTGTCCTAATGTGCTTTCATATTTACATGTCACCATGTTTCCATTGGCTAGTACCTTAAAGTCAGATGTCTGTCAAGCAAACTGACCAGTGACAGAATTGCTTTGTGAGGTTTACATCTTTATGACATCAAATGCTTCACATGAAAAATGCAGTTCATTGTCAAAAATCAGCTATATTAGGAGAGTGAGAATTGTGTTTTAGCATCAATTACACACTAAATATGCTGTCATTGTGTATGTTTAATGGATGTCTTTCAGTTTTAAAGATAGACAGACGGATAGATAGATAGAAAGATAGAAAGATAGATAGATAGATAGATAGATAGATAGATAGACAGACAGACAGACTGATTTCAACTGGAAGCAGTGCTTACATATTGCTTAATTTTTGGTGGTTATTAAATAGTATGGGTAGGCAAGAAAAGTGCATATATCTTTTATTAGCATAAACTTACCCAAATGCGCTCTTGCATATTTAAGGCATTCAAAGTAATAATATTTCACAGCATTAATACAGTTATGTACTAGACTGGACAATGGTAAGCAGAGCCAGTACTTATATCAACAATGGCCTTATCTGTGTGAAGTTTGTATGTTCTCCCTGTGTTTGCGTGGGTTTCCTCCCACACTCCAAAAAACATACTGTTAGGTTAATTGGCTGCTATCAAAATTGACCCTAGTCTCTCCCTCTCTGTCTGTGTGTGAGTGTGTGTCTATATTAGGGAATTTAGACTGTAAGCTCCAATAGGGTAGGGACTGATGTGAATGGGTTCTCTGTACAGCGCTGCGCTATTAGTGACACTATATAAATAAATGATAATGAGGATGATGATGATATGTGTTTACTATGCCTATACACATAGCCAGCTTTCACACTTGATTGGCAGATTAATGCATCATTATTGCTAAGTTTGATAACAGTTGTCTAATACAGTGACACTGGTAGAGAAAACCACTATAGACATTCACATAAGCAGCTCTCATCATCATCATTTATGGCATAAGACTTCTTTAATTATACTAAGTTTTTGAGCAGGTCTGCATTATACTTAATTATATAAGGGAGATGTACTTTTAGTAAAAAGTAGCTCTCCAATTTCAAAAGTACATCAACGTAGTATTAATACTTAGATTTAAAGATTTTCTGGGATAAATGAAATACATTCCCAGCAGCCATCTCCCTTTGCCTCTATCTTATTGCATATTTTGTCCTAATGTGCTTTCATATTTACATGTCACCATGTTTCCATTGGCTAGTACCTTAAAGTCAGATGTCTGTCAAGCAAACTGACCAGTGACAGAATTGCTTTGTGAGGTTTACATCTTTATGACATCAAATGCTTCACATGAAAAATGCAGTTCATTGTCAAAAATCAGCTATATTAGGAGAGTGAGAATTGTGTTTTAGCATCAATTACACACTAAATATGCTGTCATTGTGTATGTTTAATGGATGTCTTTCAGTTTTAAAGATAGACAGACGGATAGATAGATAGAAAGATAGAAAGATAGATAGATAGAAAGATAGATAGATAGATAGATAGATAGATAGATAGATAGACAGACAGACAGACTGATTTCAACTGGAAGCAGTGCTTACATATTGGTTAATTTTTGGTGGTTATTAAATAGTATGGGTAGGCAAGAAAAGTGCATATATCTTTTATTAGCATAAACTTACCCAAATGCGCTCTTGCATATTTAAGGCATTCAAAGTAATAATATTTCACAGCATTAATACAGTTATGTACTAGACTGGACAATGGTAAGCAGAGCCAGTACTTATATCAACAATGGCCTTATCTGTGTGAAGTTTGTATGTTCTCCCTGTGTTTGCGTGGGTTTCCTCCGGGTGCTGTGGTTTCCTCCCACACTCCAAAAAACATACTGTTAGGTTAATTGGCTGCTATCAAAATTGACCCTAGTCTCTCCCTCTCTGTCTGTGTGTGAGTGTGTGTCTATATTAGGGAATTTAGACTGTAAGCTCCAATAGGGTAGGGACTGATGTGAATGGGTTCTCTGTACAGCGCTGCGCTATTAGTGACACTATATAAATAAATGATAATGAGGATGATGATGATATGTGTTTACTATGCCTATACACATAGCCAGCTTTCACACTTGATTGGCAGATTAATGCATCATTATTGCTAAGTTTGATAACAGTTGTCTAATACAGTGACACTGGTAGAGAAAACCACTATAGACATTCACATAAGCAGCTCTCATCATCATCATTTATGGCATAAGACTTCTTTAATTATACTAAGTTTTTGAGCAGGTCTGCATTATACTTAATTATATAAGGGAGATGTACTTTTAGTAAAAAGTAGCTCTCCAATTTCAAAAGTACATCAACGTAGTATTAATACTTAGATTTAAAGATTTTCTGGGATAAATGAAATACATTCCCAGCAGCCATCTCCCTTTGCCTCTATCTTATTGCATATTTTGTCCTAATGTGCTTTCATATTTACATGTCACCATGTTTCCATTGGCTAGTACCTTAAAGTCAGATGTCTGTCAAGCAAACTGACCAGTGACAGAATTGCTTTGTGAGGTTTACATCTTTATGACATCAAATGCTTCACATGAAAAATGCAGTTCATTGTCAAAAATCAGCTATATTAGGAGAGTGAGAATTGTGTTTTAGCATCAATTACACACTAAATATGCTGTCATTGTGTATGTTTAATGGATGTCTTTCAGTTTTAAAGATAGACAGACGGATAGATAGATAGAAAGATAGAAAGATAGATAGATAGAAAGATAGATAGATAGATAGATAGATAGATAGATAGATAGATAGATAGATAGATAGACAGACAGACAGACTGATTTCAACTGGAAGCAGTGCTTACATATTGCTTAATTTTTGGTGGTTATTAAATAGTATGGGTAGGCAAGAAAAGTGCATATATCTTTTATTAGCATAAACTTACCCAAATGCGCTCTTGCATATTTAAGGCATTCAAAGTAATAATATTTCACAGCATTAATACAGTTATGTACTAGACTGGACAATGGTAAGCAGAGCCAGTACTTATATCAACAATGGCCTTATCTGTGTGAAGTTTGTATGTTCTCCCTGTGTTTGCGTGGGTTTCCTCCGGGTGCTGTGGTTTCCTCCCACACTCCAAAAAACATACTGTTAGGTTAATTGGCTGCTATCAAAATTGACCCTAGTCTCTCCCTCTCTGTCTGTGTGTGAGTGTGTGTCTATATTAGGGAATTTAGACTGTAAGCTCCAATAGGGTAGGGACTGATGTGAATGGGTTCTCTGTACAGCGCCGCGCTATTAGTGACACTATATAAATAAATGATAATGAGGATGATGATGATATGTGTTTACTATGCCTATACACATAGCCAGCTTTCACACTTGATTGGCAGATTAATGCATCATTATTGCTAAGTTTGATAACAGTTGTCTAATACAGTGACACTGGTAGAGAAAACCACTATAGACATTCACATAAGCAGCTCTCATCATCATCATTTATGGCATAAGACTTCTTTAATTATACTAAGTTTTTGAGCAGGTCTGCATTATACTTAATTATATAAGGGAGATGTACTTTTAGTAAAAAGTAGCTCTCCAATTTCAAAAGTACATCAACGTAGTATTAATACTTAGATTTAAAGATTTTCTGGGATAAATGAAATACATTCCCAGCAGCCATCTCCCTTTGCCTCTATCTTATTGCATATTTTGTCCTAATGTGCTTTCATATTTACATGTCACCATGTTTCCATTGGCTAGTACCTTAAAGTCAGATGTCTGTCAAGCAAACTGACCAGTGACAGAATTGCTTTGTGAGGTTTACATCTTTATGACATCAAATGCTTCACATGAAAAATGCAGTTCATTGTCAAAAATCAGCTATATTAGGAGAGTGAGAATTGTGTTTTAGCATCAATTACACACTAAATATGCTGTCATTGTGTATGTTTAATGGATGTCTTTCAGTTTTAAAGATAGACAGACGGATAGATAGATAGAAAGATAGAAAGATAGATAGATAGATAGATAGATAGACAGACAGACAGACTGATTTCAACTGGAAGCAGTGCTTACATATTGCTTAATTTTTGGTGGTTATTAAATAGTATGGGTAGGCAAGAAAAGTGCATATATCTTTTATTAGCATAAACTTACCCAAATGCGCTCTTGCATATTTAAGGCATTCAAAGTAATAATATTTCACAGCATTAATACAGTTATGTACTAGACTGGACAATGGTAAGCAGAGCCAGTACTTATATCAACAATGGCCTTATCTGTGTGAAGTTTGTATGTTCTCCCTGTGTTTGCGTGGGTTTCCTCCCACACTCCAAAAAACATACTGTTAGGTTAATTGGCTGCTATCAAAATTGACCCTAGTCTCTCCCTCTCTGTCTGTGTGTGAGTGTGTGTCTATATTAGGGAATTTAGACTGTAAGCTCCAATAGGGTAGGGACTGATGTGAATGGGTTCTCTGTACAGCGCTGCGCTATTAGTGACACTATATAAATAAATGATAATGAGGATGATGATGATATGTGTTTACTATGCCTATACACATAGCCAGCTTTCACACTTGATTGGCAGATTAATGCATCATTATTGCTAAGTTTGATAACAGTTGTCTAATACAGTGACACTGGTAGAGAAAACCACTATAGACATTCACATAAGCAGCTCTCATCATCATCATTTATGGCATAAGACTTCTTTAATTATACTAAGTTTTTGAGCAGGTCTGCATTATACTTAATTATATAAGGGAGATGTACTTTTAGTAAAAAGTAGCTCTCCAATTTCAAAAGTACATCAACGTAGTATTAATACTTAGATTTAAAGATTTTCTGGGATAAATGAAATACATTCCCAGCAGCCATCTCCCTTTGCCTCTATCTTATTGCATATTTTGTCCTAATGTGCTTTCATATTTACATGTCACCATGTTTCCATTGGCTAGTACCTTAAAGTCAGATGTCTGTCAAGCAAACTGACCAGTGACAGAATTGCTTTGTGAGGTTTACATCTTTATGACATCAAATGCTTCACATGAAAAATGCAGTTCATTGTCAAAAATCAGCTATATTAGGAGAGTGAGAATTGTGTTTTAGCATCAATTACACACTAAATATGCTGTCATTGTGTATGTTTAATGGATGTCTTTCAGTTTTAAAGATAGACAGACGGATAGATAGATAGAAAGATAGAAAGATAGATAGATAGAAAGATAGATAGATAGATAGACAGACAGACAGACTGATTTCAACTGGAAGCAGTGCTTACATATTGCTTAATTTTTGGTGGTTATTAAATAGTATGGGTAGGCAAGAAAAGTGCATATATCTTTTATTAGCATAAACTTACCCAAATGCGCTCTTGCATATTTAAGGCATTCAAAGTAATAATATTTCACAGCATTAATACAGTTATGTACTAGACTGGACAATGGTAAGCAGAGCCAGTACTTATATCAACAATGGCCTTATCTGTGTGAAGTTTGTATGTTCTCCCTGTGTTTGCGTGGGTTTCCTCCGGGTGCTGTGGTTTCCTCCCACACTCCAAAAAACATACTGTTAGGTTAATTGGCTGCTATCAAAATTGACCCTAGTCTCTCCCTCTCTGTCTGTGTGTGAGTGTGTGTCTATATTAGGGAATTTAGACTGTAAGCTCCAATAGGGTAGGGACTGATGTGAATGGGTTCTCTGTACAGCGCTGCGCTATTAGTGACACTATATAAATAAATGATAATGAGGATGATGATGATATGTGTTTACTATGCCTATACACATAGCCAGCTTTCACACTTGATTGGCAGATTAATGCATCATTATTGCTAAGTTTGATAACAGTTGTCTAATACAGTGACACTGGTAGAGAAAACCACTATAGACATTCACATAAGCAGCTCTCATCATCATCATTTATGGCATAAGACTTCTTTAATTATACTAAGTTTTTGAGCAGGTCTGCATTATACTTAATTATATAAGGGAGATGTACTTTTAGTAAAAAGTAGCTCTCCAATTTCAAAAGTACATCAACGTAGTATTAATACTTAGATTTAAAGATTTTCTGGGATAAATGAAATACATTCCCAGCAGCCATCTCCCTTTGCCTCTATCTTATTGCATATTTTGTCCTAATGTGCTTTCATATTTACATGTCACCATGTTTCCATTGGCTAGTACCTTAAAGTCAGATGTCTGTCAAGCAAACTGACCAGTGACAGAATTGCTTTGTGAGGTTTACATCTTTATGACATCAAATGCTTCACATGAAAAATGCAGTTCATTGTCAAAAATCAGCTATATTAGGAGAGTGAGAATTGTGTTTTAGCATCAATTACACACTAAATATGCTGTCATTGTGTATGTTTAATGGATGTCTTTCAGTTTTAAAGATAGACAGACGGATAGATAGATAGAAAGATAGAAAGATAGAAAGATAGATAGATAGATAGATAGATAGACAGACAGACAGACTGATTTCAACTGGAAGCAGTGCTTACATATTGCTTAATTTTTGGTGGTTATTAAATAGTATGGGTAGGCAAGAAAAGTGCATATATCTTTTATTAGCATAAACTTACCCAAATGCGCTCTTGCATATTTAAGGCATTCAAAGTAATAATATTTCACAGCATTAATACAGTTATGTACTAGACTGGACAATGGTAAGCAGAGCCAGTACTTATATCAACAATGGCTTTATCTGTGTGAAGTTTGTATGTTCTCCCTGTGTTTGCGTGGGTTTCCTCCCACACTCCAAAAAACATACTGTTAGGTTAATTGGCTGCTATCAAAATTGACCCTAGTCTCTCCCTCTCTGTCTGTGTGTGAGTGTGTGTCTATATTAGGGAATTTAGACTGTAAGCTCCAATAGGGTAGGGACTGATGTGAATGGGTTCTCTGTACAGCGCTGCGCTATTAGTGACACTATATAAATAAATGATAATGAGGATGATGATGATATGTGTTTACTATGCCTATACACATAGCCAGCTTTCACACTTGATTGGCAGATTAATGCATCATTATTGCTAAGTTTGATAACAGTTGTCTAATACAGTGACACTGGTAGAGAAAACCACTATAGACATTCACATAAGCAGCTCTCATCATCATCATTTATGGCATAAGACTTCTTTAATTATACTAAGTTTTTGAGCAGGTCTGCATTATACTTAATTATATAAGGGAGATGTACTTTTAGTAAAAAGTAGCTCTCCAATTTCAAAAGTACATCAACGTAGTATTAATACTTAGATTTAAAGATTTTCTGGGATAAATGAAATACATTCCCAGCAGCCATCTCCCTTTGCCTCTATCTTATTGCATATTTTGTCCTAATGTGCTTTCATATTTACATGTCACCATGTTTCCATTGGCTAGTACCTTAAAGTCAGATGTCTGTCAAGCAAACTGACCAGTGACAGAATTGCTTTGTGAGGTTTACATCTTTATGACATCAAATGCTTCACATGAAAAATGCAGTTCATTGTCAAAAATCAGCTATATTAGGAGAGTGAGAATTGTGTTTTAGCATCAATTACACACTAAATATGCTGTCATTGTGTATGTTTAATGGATGTCTTTCAGTTTTAAAGATAGACAGACGGATAGATAGATAGAAAGATAGAAAGATAGATAGATAGAAAGATAGATAGATAGATAGATAGATAGACAGACAGACAGACTGATTTCAACTGGAAGCAGTGCTTACATATTGCTTAATTTTTGGTGGTTATTAAATAGTATGGGTAGGCAAGAAAAGTGCATATATCTTTTATTAGCATAAACTTACCCAAATGCGCTCTTGCATATTTAAGGCATTCAAAGTAATAATATTTCACAGCATTAATACAGTTATGTACTAGACTGGACAATGGTAAGCAGAGCCAGTACTTATATCAACAATGGCCTTATCTGTGTGAAGTTTGTATGTTCTCCCTGTGTTTGCGTGGGTTTCCTCCCACACTCCAAAAAACATACTGTTAGGTTAATTGGCTGCTATCAAAATTGACCCTAGTCTCTCCCTCTCTGTCTGTGTGTGAGTGTGTGTCTATATTAGGGAATTTAGACTGTAAGCTCCAATAGGGTAGGGACTGATGTGAATGGGTTCTCTGTACAGCGCTGCGCTATTAGTGACACTATATAAATAAATGATAATGAGGATGATGATGATATGTGTTTACTATGCCTATACACATAGCCAGCTTTCACACTTGATTGGCAGATTAATGCATCATTATTGCTAAGTTTGATAACAGTTGTCTAATACAGTGACACTGGTAGAGAAAACCACTATAGACATTCACATAAGCAGCTCTCATCATCATCATTTATGGCATAAGACTTCTTTAATTATACTAAGTTTTTGAGCAGGTCTGCATTATACTTAATTATATAAGGGAGATGTACTTTTAGTAAAAAGTAGCTCTCCAATTTCAAAAGTACATCAACGTAGTATTAATACTTAGATTTAAAGATTTTCTGGGATAAATGAAATACATTCCCAGCAGCCATCTCCCTTTGCCTCTATCTTATTGCATATTTTGTCCTAATGTGCTTTCATATTTACATGTCACCATGTTTCCATTGGCTAGTACCTTAAAGTCAGATGTCTGTCAAGCAAACTGACCAGTGACAGAATTGCTTTGTGAGGTTTACATCTTTATGACATCAAATGCTTCACATGAAAAATGCAGTTCATTGTCAAAAATCAGCTATATTAGGAGAGTGAGAATTGTGTTTTAGCATCAATTACACACTAAATATGCTGTCATTGTGTATGTTTAATGGATGTCTTTCAGTTTTAAAGATAGACAGACGGATAGATAGATAGAAAGATAGAAAGATAGATAGATAGAAAGATAGATAGATAGATAGATAGATAGATAGATAGATAGACAGACAGACAGACTGATTTCAACTGGAAGCAGTGCTTACATATTGCTTAATTTTTGGTGGTTATTAAATAGTATGGGTAGGCAAGAAAAGTGCATATATCTTTTATTAGCATAAACTTACCCAAATGCGCTCTTGCATATTTAAGGCATTCAAAGTAATAATATTTCACAGCATTAATACAGTTATGTACTAGACTGGACAATGGTAAGCAGAGCCAGTACTTATATCAACAATGGCCTTATCTGTGTGAAGTTTGTATGTTCTCCCTGTGTTTGCGTGGGTTTCCTCCGGGTGCTGTGGTTTCCTCCCACACTCCAAAAAACATACTGTTAGGTTAATTGGCTGCTATCAAAATTGACCCTAGTCTCTCCCTCTCTGTCTGTGTGTGAGTGTGTGTCTATATTAGGGAATTTAGACTGTAAGCTCCAATAGGGTAGGGACTGATGTGAATGGGTTCTCTGTACAGCGCTGCGCTATTAGTGACACTATATAAATAAATGATAATGAGGATGATGATGATATGTGTTTACTATGCCTATACACATAGCCAGCTTTCACACTTGATTGGCAGATTAATGCATCATTATTGCTAAGTTTGATAACAGTTGTCTAATACAGTGACACTGGTAGAGAAAACCACTATAGACATTCACATAAGCAGCTCTCATCATCATCATTTATGGCATAAGACTTCTTTAATTATACTAAGTTTTTGAGCAGGTCTGCATTATACTTAATTATATAAGGGAGATGTACTTTTAGTAAAAAGTAGCTCTCCAATTTCAAAAGTACATCAACGTAGTATTAATACTTAGATTTAAAGATTTTCTGGGATAAATGAAATACATTCCCAGCAGCCATCTCCCTTTGCCTCTATCTTATTGCATATTTTGTCCTAATGTGCTTTCATATTTACATGTCACCATGTTTCCATTGGCTAGTACCTTAAAGTCAGATGTCTGTCAAGCAAACTGACCAGTGACAGAATTGCTTTGTGAGGTTTACATCTTTATGACATCAAATGCTTCACATGAAAAATGCAGTTCATTGTCAAAAATCAGCTATATTAGGAGAGTGAGAATTGTGTTTTAGCATCAATTACACACTAAATATGCTGTCATTGTGTATGTTTAATGGATGTCTTTCAGTTTTAAAGATAGACAGACGGATAGATAGATAGAAAGATAGAAAGATAGAAAGATAGATAGATAGATAGATAGATAGATAGACAGACAGACAGACTGATTTCAACTGGAAGCAGTGCTTACATATTGCTTAATTTTTGGTGGTTATTAAATAGTATGGGTAGGCAAGAAAAGTGCATATATCTTTTATTAGCATAAACTTACCCAAATGCGCTCTTGCATATTTAAGGCATTCAAAGTAATAATATTTCACAGCATTAATACAGTTATGTACTAGACTGGACAATGGTAAGCAGAGCCAGTACTTATATCAACAATGGCCTTATCTGTGTGAAGTTTGTATGTTCTCCCTGTGTTTGCGTGGGTTTCCTCCCACACTCCAAAAAACATACTGTTAGGTTAATTGGCTGCTATCAAAATTGACCCTAGTCTCTCCCTCTCTGTCTGTGTGTGAGTGTGTGTCTATATTAGGGAATTTAGACTGTAAGCTCCAATAGGGTAGGGACTGATGTGAATGGGTTCTCTGTACAGCGCTGCGCTATTAGTGACACTATATAAATAAATGATAATGAGGATGATGATGATATGTGTTTACTATGCCTATACACATAGCCAGCTTTCACACTTGATTGGCAGATTAATGCATCATTATTGCTAAGTTTGATAACAGTTGTCTAATACAGTGACACTGGTAGAGAAAACCACTATAGACATTCACATAAGCAGCTCTCATCATCATCATTTATGGCATAAGACTTCTTTAATTATACTAAGTTTTTGAGCAGGTCTGCATTATACTTAATTATATAAGGGAGATGTACTTTTAGTAAAAAGTAGCTCTCCAATTTCAAAAGTACATCAACGTAGTATTAATACTTAGATTTAAAGATTTTCTGGGATAAATGAAATACATTCCCAGCAGCCATCTCCCTTTGCCTCTATCTTATTGCATATTTTGTCCTAATGTGCTTTCATATTTACATGTCACCATGTTTCCATTGGCTAGTACCTTAAAGTCAGATGTCTGTCAAGCAAACTGACCAGTGACAGAATTGCTTTGTGAGGTTTACATCTTTATGACATCAAATGCTTCACATGAAAAATGCAGTTCATTGTCAAAAATCAGCTATATTAGGAGAGTGAGAATTGTGTTTTAGCATCAATTACACACTAAATATGCTGTCATTGTGTATGTTTAATGGATGTCTTTCAGTTTTAAAGATAGACAGACGGATAGATAGATAGAAAGATAGAAAGATAGATAGATAGAAAGATAGATAGATAGATAGATAGATAGATAGACAGACAGACAGACTGATTTCAACTGGAAGCAGTGCTTACATATTGCTTAATTTTTGGTGGTTATTAAATAGTATGGGTAGGCAAGAAAAGTGCATATATCTTTTATTAGCATAAACTTACCCAAATGCGCTCTTGCATATTTAAGGCATTCAAAGTAATAATATTTCACAGCATTAATACAGTTATGTACTAGACTGGACAATGGTAAGCAGAGCCAGTACTTATATCAACAATGGCCTTATCTGTGTGAAGTTTGTATGTTCTCCCTGTGTTTGCGTGGGTTTCCTCCGGGTGCTGTGGTTTCCTCCCACACTCCAAAAAACATACTGTTAGGTTAATTGGCTGCTATCAAAATTGACCCTAGTCTCTCCCTCTCTGTCTGTGTGTGAGTGTGTGTCTATATTAGGGAATTTAGACTGTAAGCTCCAATAGGGTAGGGACTGATGTGAATGGGTTCTCTGTACAGCGCTGCGCTATTAGTGACACTATATAAATAAATGATAATGAGGATGATGATGATATGTGTTTACTATGCCTATACACATAGCCAGCTTTCACACTTGATTGGCAGATTAATGCATCATTATTGCTAAGTTTGATAACAGTTGTCTAATACAGTGACACTGGTAGAGAAAACCACTATAGACATTCACATAAGCAGCTCTCATCATCATCATTTATGGCATAAGACTTCTTTAATTATACTAAGTTTTTGAGCAGGTCTGCATTATACTTAATTATATAAGGGAGATGTACTTTTAGTAAAAAGTAGCTCTCCAATTTCAAAAGTACATCAACGTAGTATTAATACTTAGATTTAAAGATTTTCTGGGATAAATGAAATACATTCCCAGCAGCCATCTCCCTTTGCCTCTATCTTATTGCATATTTTGTCCTAATGTGCTTTCATATTTACATGTCACCATGTTTCCATTGGCTAGTACCTTAAAGTCAGATGTCTGTCAAGCAAACTGACCAGTGACAGAATTGCTTTGTGAGGTTTACATCTTTATGACATCAAATGCTTCACATGAAAAATGCAGTTCATTGTCAAAAATCAGCTATATTAGGAGAGTGAGAATTGTGTTTTAGCATCAATTACACACTAAATATGCTGTCATTGTGTATGTTTAATGGATGTCTTTCAGTTTTAAAGATAGACAGACGGATAGATAGATAGAAAGATAGAAAGATAGAAAGATAGATAGATAGATAGATAGATAGATAGACAGACAGACAGACTGATTTCAACTGGAAGCAGTGCTTACATATTGCTTAATTTTTGGTGGTTATTAAATAGTATGGGTAGGCAAGAAAAGTGCATATATCTTTTATTAGCATAAACTTACCCAAATGCGCTCTTGCATATTTAAGGCATTCAAAGTAATAATATTTCACAGCATTAATACAGTTATGTACTAGACTGGACAATGGTAAGCAGAGCCAGTACTTATATCAACAATGGCCTTATCTGTGTGAAGTTTGTATGTTCTCCCTGTGTTTGCGTGGGTTTCCTCCCACACTCCAAAAAACATACTGTTAGGTTAATTGGCTGCTATCAAAATTGACCCTAGTCTCTCCCTCTCTGTCTGTGTGTGAGTGTGTGTCTATATTAGGGAATTTAGACTGTAAGCTCCAATAGGGTAGGGACTGATGTGAATGGGTTCTCTGTACAGCGCTGCGCTATTAGTGACACTATATAAATAAATGATAATGAGGATGATGATGATATGTGTTTACTATGCCTATACACATAGCCAGCTTTCACACTTGATTGGCAGATTAATGCATCATTATTGCTAAGTTTGATAACAGTTGTCTAATACAGTGACACTGGTAGAGAAAACCACTATAGACATTCACATAAGCAGCTCTCATCATCATCATTTATGGCATAAGACTTCTTTAATTATACTAAGTTTTTGAGCAGGTCTGCATTATACTTAATTATATAAGGGAGATGTACTTTTAGTAAAAAGTAGCTCTCCAATTTCAAAAGTACATCAACGTAGTATTAATACTTAGATTTAAAGCTTTTCTGGGATAAATGAAATACATTCCCAGCAGCCATCTCCCTTTGCCTCTATCTTATTGCATATTTTGTCCTAATGTGCTTTCATATTTACATGTCACCATGTTTCCATTGGCTAGTACCTTAAAGTCAGATGTCTGTCAAGCAAACTGACCAGTGACAGAATTGCTTTGTGAGGTTTACATCTTTATGACATCAAATGCTTCACATGAAAAATGCAGTTCATTGTCAAAAATCAGCTATATTAGGAGAGTGAGAATTGTGTTTTAGCATCAATTACACACTAAATATGCTGTCATTGTGTATGTTTAATGGATGTCTTTCAGTTTTAAAGATAGACAGACGGATAGATAGATAGAAAGATAGAAAGATAGATAGATAGAAAGATAGATAGATAGATAGATAGATAGATAGATAGATAGACAGACAGACAGACTGATTTCAACTGGAAGCAGTGCTTACATATTGCTTAATTTTTGGTGGTTATTAAATAGTATGGGTAGGCAAGAAAAGTGCATATATCTTTTATTAGCATAAACTTACCCAAATGCGCTCTTGCATATTTAAGGCATTCAAAGTAATAATATTTCACAGCATTAATACAGTTATGTACTAGACTGGACAATGGTAAGCAGAGCCAGTACTTATATCAACAATGGCCTTATCTGTGTGAAGTTTGTATGTTCTCCCTGTGTTTGCGTGGGTTTCCTCCGGGTGCTGTGGTTTCCTCCCACACTCCAAAAAACATACTGTTAGGTTAATTGGCTGCTATCAAAATTGACCCTAGTCTCTCCCTCTCTGTCTGTGTGTGAGTGTGTGTCTATATTAGGGAATTTAGACTGTAAGCTCCAATAGGGTAGGGACTGATGTGAATGGGTTCTCTGTACAGCGCTGCGCTATTAGTGACACTATATAAATAAATGATAATGAGGATGATGATGATATGTGTTTACTATGCCTATACACATAGCCAGCTTTCACACTTGATTGGCAGATTAATGCATCATTATTGCTAAGTTTGATAACAGTTGTCTAATACAGTGACACTGGTAGAGAAAACCACTATAGACATTCACATAAGCAGCTCTCATCATCATCATTTATGGCATAAGACTTCTTTAATTATACTAAGTTTTTGAGCAGGTCTGCATTATACTTAATTATATAAGGGAGATGTACTTTTAGTAAAAAGTAGCTCTCCAATTTCAAAAGTACATCAACGTAGTATTAATACTTAGATTTAAAGATTTTCTGGGATAAATGAAATACATTCCCAGCAGCCATCTCCCTTTGCCTCTATCTTATTGCATATTTTGTCCTAATGTGCTTTCATATTTACATGTCACCATGTTTCCATTGGCTAGTACCTTAAAGTCAGATGTCTGTCAAGCAAACTGACCAGTGACAGAATTGCTTTGTGAGGTTTACATCTTTATGACATCAAATGCTTCACATGAAAAATGCAGTTCATTGTCAAAAATCAGCTATATTAGGAGAGTGAGAATTGTGTTTTAGCATCAATTACACACTAAATATGCTGTCATTGTGTATGTTTAATGGATGTCTTTCAGTTTTAAAGATAGACAGACGGATAGATAGATAGAAAGATAGAAAGATAGAAAGATAGATAGATAGATAGATAGATAGATAGACAGACAGACAGACTGATTTCAACTGGAAGCAGTGCTTACATATTGCTTAATTTTTGGTGGTTATTAAATAGTATGGGTAGGCAAGAAAAGTGCATATATCTTTTATTAGCATAAACTTACCCAAATGCGCTCTTGCATATTTAAGGCATTCAAAGTAATAATATTTCACAGCATTAATACAGTTATGTACTAGACTGGACAATGGTAAGCAGAGCCAGTACTTATATCAACAATGGCCTTATCTGTGTGAAGTTTGTATGTTCTCCCTGTGTTTGCGTGGGTTTCCTCCCACACTCCAAAAAACATACTGTTAGGTTAATTGGCTGCTATCAAAATTGACCCTAGTCTCTCCCTCTCTGTCTGTGTGTGAGTGTGTGTCTATATTAGGGAATTTAGACTGTAAGCTCCAATAGGGTAGGGACTGATGTGAATGGGTTCTCTGTACAGCGCTGCGCTATTAGTGACACTATATAAATAAATGATAATGAGGATGATGATGATATGTGTTTACTATGCCTATACACATAGCCAGCTTTCACACTTGATTGGCAGATTAATGCATCATTATTGCTAAGTTTGATAACAGTTGTCTAATACAGTGACACTGGTAGAGAAAACCACTATAGACATTCACATAAGCAGCTCTCATCATCATCATTTATGGCATAAGACTTCTTTAATTATACTAAGTTTTTGAGCAGGTCTGCATTATACTTAATTATATAAGGGAGATGTACTTTTAGTAAAAAGTAGCTCTCCAATTTCAAAAGTACATCAACGTAGTATTAATACTTAGATTTAAAGATTTTCTGGGATAAATGAAATACATTCCCAGCAGCCATCTCCCTTTGCCTCTATCTTATTGCATATTTTGTCCTAATGTGCTTTCATATTTACATGTCACCATGTTTCCATTGGCTAGTACCTTAAAGTCAGATGTCTGTCAAGCAAACTGACCAGTGACAGAATTGCTTTGTGAGGTTTACATCTTTATGACATCAAATGCTTCACATGAAAAATGCAGTTCATTGTCAAAAATCAGCTATATTAGGAGAGTGAGAATTGTGTTTTAGCATCAATTACACACTAAATATGCTGTCATTGTGTATGTTTAATGGATGTCTTTCAGTTTTAAAGATAGACAGACGGATAGATAGATAGAAAGATAGAAAGATAGATAGATAGAAAGATAGATAGATAGATAGATAGATAGATAGATAGACAGACAGACAGACTGATTTCAACTGGAAGCAGTGCTTACATATTGCTTAATTTTTGGTGGTTATTAAATAGTATGGGTAGGCAAGAAAAGTGCATATATCTTTTATTAGCATAAACTTACCCAAATGCGCTCTTGCATATTTAAGGCATTCAAAGTAATAATATTTCACAGCATTAATACAGTTATGTACTAGACTGGACAATGGTAAGCAGAGCCAGTACTTATATCAACAATGGCCTTATCTGTGTGAAGTTTGTATGTTCTCCCTGTGTTTGCGTGGGTTTCCTCCGGGTGCTGTGGTTTCCTCCCACACTCCAAAAAACATACTGTTAGGTTAATTGGCTGCTATCAAAATTGACCCTAGTCTCTCCCTCTCTGTCTGTGTGTGAGTGTGTGTCTATATTAGGGAATTTAGACTGTAAGCTCCAATAGGGTAGGGACTGATGTGAATGGGTTCTCTGTACAGCGCTGCGCTATTAGTGACACTATATAAATAAATGATAATGAGGATGATGATGATATGTGTTTACTATGCCTATACACATAGCCAGCTTTCACACTTGATTGGCAGATTAATGCATCATTATTGCTAAGTTTGATAACAGTTGTCTAATACAGTGACACTGGTAGAGAAAACCACTATAGACATTCACATAAGCAGCTCTCATCATCATCATTTATGGCATAAGACTTCTTTAATTATACTAAGTTTTTGAGCAGGTCTGCATTATACTTAATTATATAAGGGAGATGTACTTTTAGTAAAAAGTAGCTCTCCAATTTCAAAAGTACATCAACGTAGTATTAATACTTAGATTTAAAGATTTTCTGGGATAAATGAAATACATTCCCAGCAGCCATCTCCCTTTGCCTCTATCTTATTGCATATTTTGTCCTAATGTGCTTTCATATTTACATGTCACCATGTTTCCATTGGCTAGTACCTTAAAGTCAGATGTCTGTCAAGCAAACTGACCAGTGACAGAATTGCTTTGTGAGGTTTACATCTTTATGACATCAAATGCTTCACATGAAAAATGCAGTTCATTGTCAAAAATCAGCTATATTAGGAGAGTGAGAATTGTGTTTTAGCATCAATTACACACTAAATATGCTGTCATTGTGTATGTTTAATGGATGTCTTTCAGTTTTAAAGATAGACAGACGGATAGATAGATAGAAAGATAGAAAGATAGAAAGATAGATAGATAGATAGATAGATAGATAGATAGACAGACAGACAGACTGATTTCAACTGGAAGCAGTGCTTACATATTGCTTAATTTTTGGTGGTTATTAAATAGTATGGGTAGGCAAGAAAAGTGCATATATCTTTTATTAGCATAAACTTACCCAAATGCGCTCTTGCATATTTAAGGCATTCAAAGTAATAATATTTCACAGCATTAATACAGTTATGTACTAGACTGGACAATGGTAAGCAGAGCCAGTACTTATATCAACAATGGCCTTATCTGTGTGAAGTTTGTATGTTCTCCCTGTGTTTGCGTGGGTTTCCTCCCACACTCCAAAAAACATACTGTTAGGTTAATTGGCTGCTATCAAAATTGACCCTAGTCTCTCCCTCTCTGTCTGTGTGTGAGTGTGTGTCTATATTAGGGAATTTAGACTGTAAGCTCCAATAGGGTAGGGACTGATGTGAATGGGTTCTCTGTACAGCGCTGCGCTATTAGTGACACTATATAAATAAATGATAATGAGGATGATGATGATATGTGTTTACTATGCCTATACACATAGCCAGCTTTCACACTTGATTGGCAGATTAATGCATCATTATTGCTAAGTTTGATAACAGTTGTCTAATACAGTGACACTGGTAGAGAAAACCACTATAGACATTCACATAAGCAGCTCTCATCATCATCATTTATGGCATAAGACTTCTTTAATTATACTAAGTTTTTGAGCAGGTCTGCATTATACTTAATTATATAAGGGAGATGTACTTTTAGTAAAAAGTAGCTCTCCAATTTCAAAAGTACATCAACGTAGTATTAATACTTAGATTTAAAGCTTTTCTGGGATAAATGAAATACATTCCCAGCAGCCATCTCCCTTTGCCTCTATCTTATTGCATATTTTGTCCTAATGTGCTTTCATATTTACATGTCACCATGTTTCCATTGGCTAGTACCTTAAAGTCAGATGTCTGTCAAGCAAACTGACCAGTGACAGAATTGCTTTGTGAGGTTTACATCTTTATGACATCAAATGCTTCACATGAAAAATGCAGTTCATTGTCAAAAATCAGCTATATTAGGAGAGTGAGAATTGTGTTTTAGCATCAATTACACACTAAATATGCTGTCATTGTGTATGTTTAATGGATGTCTTTCAGTTTTAAAGATAGACAGACGGATAGATAGATAGAAAGATAGAAAGATAGATAGATAGAAAGATAGATAGATAGATAGATAGATAGATAGATAGACAGACAGACAGACTGATTTCAACTGGAAGCAGTGCTTACATATTGCTTAATTTTTGGTGGTTATTAAATAGTATGGGTAGGCAAGAAAAGTGCATATATCTTTTATTAGCATAAACTTACCCAAATGCGCTCTTGCATATTTAAGGCATTCAAAGTAATAATATTTCACAGCATTAATACAGTTATGTACTAGACTGGACAATGGTAAGCAGAGCCAGTACTTATATCAACAATGGCCTTATCTGTGTGAAGTTTGTATGTTCTCCCTGTGTTTGCGTGGGTTTCCTCCCACACTCCAAAAAACATACTGTTAGGTTAATTGGCTGCTATCAAAATTGACCCTAGTCTCTCCCTCTCTGTCTGTGTGTGAGTGTGTGTCTATATTAGGGAATTTAGACTGTAAGCTCCAATAGGGTAGGGACTGATGTGAATGGGTTCTCTGTACAGCGCTGCGCTATTAGTGACACTATATAAATAAATGATAATGAGGATGATGATGATATGTGTTTACTATGCCTATACACATAGCCAGCTTTCACACTTGATTGGCAGATTAATGCATCATTATTGCTAAGTTTGATAACAGTTGTCTAATACAGTGACACTGGTAGAGAAAACCACTATAGACATTCACATAAGCAGCTCTCATCATCATCATTTATGGCATAAGACTTCTTTAATTATACTAAGTTTTTGAGCAGGTCTGCATTATACTTAATTATATAAGGGAGATGTACTTTTAGTAAAAAGTAGCTCTCCAATTTCAAAAGTACATCAACGTAGTATTAATACTTAGATTTAAAGATTTTCTGGGATAAATGAAATACATTCCCAGCAGCCATCTCCCTTTGCCTCTATCTTATTGCATATTTTGTCCTAATGTGCTTTCATATTTACATGTCACCATGTTTCCATTGGCTAGTACCTTAAAGTCAGATGTCTGTCAAGCAAACTGACCAGTGACAGAATTGCTTTGTGAGGTTTACATCTTTATGACATCAAATGCTTCACATGAAAAATGCAGTTCATTGTCAAAAATCAGCTATATTAGGAGAGTGAGAATTGTGTTTTAGCATCAATTACACACTAAATATGCTGTCATTGTGTATGTTTAATGGATGTCTTTCAGTTTTAAAGATAGACAGACGGATAGATAGATAGAAAGATAGAAAGATAGAAAGATAGATAGATAGATAGATAGATAGATAGACAGACAGACAGACTGATTTCAACTGGAAGCAGTGCTTACATATTGCTTAATTTTTGGTGGTTATTAAATAGTATGGGTAGGCAAGAAAAGTGCATATATCTTTTATTAGCATAAACTTACCCAAATGCGCTCTTGCATATTTAAGGCATTCAAAGTAATAATATTTCACAGCATTAATACAGTTATGTACTAGACTGGACAATGGTAAGCAGAGCCAGTACTTATATCAACAATGGCCTTATCTGTGTGAAGTTTGTATGTTCTCCCTGTGTTTGCGTGGGTTTCCTCCCACACTCCAAAAAACATACTGTTAGGTTAATTGGCTGCTATCAAAATTGACCCTAGTCTCTCCCTCTCTGTCTGTGTGTGAGTGTGTGTCTATATTAGGGAATTTAGACTGTAAGCTCCAATAGGGTAGGGACTGATGTGAATGGGTTCTCTGTACAGCGCTGCGCTATTAGTGACACTATATAAATAAATGATAATGAGGATGATGATGATATGTGTTTACTATGCCTATACACATAGCCAGCTTTCACACTTGATTGGCAGATTAATGCATCATTATTGCTAAGTTTGATAACAGTTGTCTAATACAGTGACACTGGTAGAGAAAACCACTATAGACATTCACATAAGCAGCTCTCATCATCATCATTTATGGCATAAGACTTCTTTAATTATACTAAGTTTTTGAGCAGGTCTGCATTATACTTAATTATATAAGGGAGATGTACTTTTAGTAAAAAGTAGCTCTCCAATTTCAAAAGTACATCAACGTAGTATTAATACTTAGATTTAAAGCTTTTCTGGGATAAATGAAATACATTCCCAGCAGCCATCTCCCTTTGCCTCTATCTTATTGCATATTTTGTCCTAATGTGCTTTCATATTTACATGTCACCATGTTTCCATTGGCTAGTACCTTAAAGTCAGATGTCTGTCAAGCAAACTGACCAGTGACAGAATTGCTTTGTGAGGTTTACATCTTTATGACATCAAATGCTTCACATGAAAAATGCAGTTCATTGTCAAAAATCAGCTATATTAGGAGAGTGAGAATTGTGTTTTAGCATCAATTACACACTAAATATGCTGTCATTGTGTATGTTTAATGGATGTCTTTCAGTTTTAAAGATAGACAGACGGATAGATAGATAGAAAGATAGAAAGATAGATAGATAGAAAGATAGATAGATAGATAGATAGATAGATAGATAGATAGACAGACAGACAGACTGATTTCAACTGGAAGCAGTGCTTACATATTGCTTAATTTTTGGTGGTTATTAAATAGTATGGGTAGGCAAGAAAAGTGCATATATCTTTTATTAGCATAAACTTACCCAAATGCGCTCTTGCATATTTAAGGCATTCAAAGTAATAATATTTCACAGCATTAATACAGTTATGTACTAGACTGGACAATGGTAAGCAGAGCCAGTACTTATATCAACAATGGCCTTATCTGTGTGAAGTTTGTATGTTCTCCCTGTGTTTGCGTGGGTTTCCTCCCACACTCCAAAAAACATACTGTTAGGTTAATTGGCTGCTATCAAAATTGACCCTAGTCTCTCCCTCTCTGTCTGTGTGTGAGTGTGTGTCTATATTAGGGAATTTAGACTGTAAGCTCCAATAGGGTAGGGACTGATGTGAATGGGTTCTCTGTACAGCGCTGCGCTATTAGTGACACTATATAAATAAATGATAATGAGGATGATGATGATATGTGTTTACTATGCCTATACACATAGCCAGCTTTCACACTTGATTGGCAGATTAATGCATCATTATTGCTAAGTTTGATAACAGTTGTCTAATACAGTGACACTGGTAGAGAAAACCACTATAGACATTCACATAAGCAGCTCTCATCATCATCATTTATGGCATAAGACTTCTTTAATTATACTAAGTTTTTGAGCAGGTCTGCATTATACTTAATTATATAAGGGAGATGTACTTTTAGTAAAAAGTAGCTCTCCAATTTCAAAAGTACATCAACGTAGTATTAATACTTAGATTTAAAGATTTTCTGGGATAAATGAAATACATTCCCAGCAGCCATCTCCCTTTGCCTCTATCTTATTGCATATTTTGTCCTAATGTGCTTTCATATTTACATGTCACCATGTTTCCATTGGCTAGTACCTTAAAGTTAGATGTCTGTCAAGCAAACTGACCAGTGACAGTATTGCTTTGTGAGGTTTACATCTTTATGACATCAAATGCTTCACATGAAAAATGCAGTTCATTGTCAAAAATCAGCTATATTAGGAGAGTGAGAATTGTGTTTTAGCATCAATTACACACTAAATATGCTGTCATTGTGTATGTTTAATGGATGTCTTTCAGTTTTAAAGATAGACAGACCGATAGATAGATAGATAGAAAGATAGAAAGATAGATAGATAGATAGATAGACAGACAGACAGACTGATTTCAACTGGAAGCAGTGCTTACATATTGCTTAATTTTTGGTGGTTATTAAATAGTATGGGTAGGCAAGAAAAGTGCATATATCTTTTATTAGCATAAACTTACCCAAATGCGCTCTTGCATATTTAAGGCATTCAAAGTAATAATATTTCACAGCATTAATACAGTTATGTACTAGACTGGACAATGGTAAGCAGAGCCAGTACTTATATCAACAATGGCCTTATCTGTGTGAAGTTTGTATGTTCTCCCTGTGTTTGCGTGGGTTTCCTCCGGGTGCTGTGGTTTCCTCCCACACTCCAAAAAACATACTGTTAGGTTAATTGGCTGCTATCAAAATTGACCCTAGTCTCTCCCTCTCTGTCTGTGTGTGAGTGTGTGTCTATATTAGGGAATTTAGACTGTAAGCTCCAATAGGGTAGGGACTGATGTGAATGGGTTCTCTGTACAGCGCTGCGCTATTAGTGACACTATATAAATAAATGATAATGAGGATGATGATGATATGTGTTTACTATGCCTATACACATAGCCAGCTTTCACACTTGATTGGCAGATTAATGCATCATTATTGCTAAGTTTGATAACAGTTGTCTAATACAGTGACACTGGTAGAGAAAACCACTATAGACATTCACATAAGCAGCTCTCATCATCATCATTTATGGCATAAGACTTCTTTAATTATACTAAGTTTTTGAGCAGGTCTGCATTATACTTAATTATATAAGGGAGATGTACTTTTAGTAAAAAGTAGCTCTCCAATTTCAAAAGTACATCAACGTAGTATTAATACTTAGATTTAAAGATTTTCTGGGATAAATGAAATACATTCCCAGCAGCCATCTCCCTTTGCCTCTATCTTATTGCATATTTTGTCCTAATGTGCTTTCATATTTACATGTCACCATGTTTCCATTGGCTAGTACCTTAAAGTCAGATGTCTGTCAAGCAAACTGACCAGTGACAGAATTGCTTTGTGAGGTTTACATCTTTATGACATCAAATGCTTCACATGAAAAATGCAGTTCATTGTCAAAAATCAGCTATATTAGGAGAGTGAGAATTGTGTTTTAGCATCAATTACACACTAAATATGCTGTCATTGTGTATGTTTAATGGATGTCTTTCAGTTTTAAAGATAGACAGACGGATAGATAGATAGAAAGATAGAAAGATAGAAAGATAGATAGATAGATAGATAGATAGATAGATAGACAGACAGACAGACTGATTTCAACTGGAAGCAGTGCTTACATATTGCTTAATTTTTGGTGGTTATTAAATAGTATGGGTAGGCAAGAAAAGTGCATATATCTTTTATTAGCATAAACTTACCCAAATGCGCTCTTGCATATTTAAGGCATTCAAAGTAATAATATTTCACAGCATTAATACAGTTATGTACTAGACTGGACAATGGTAAGCAGAGCCAGTACTTATATCAACAATGGCCTTATCTGTGTGAAGTTTGTATGTTCTCCCTGTGTTTGCGTGGGTTTCCTCCCACACTCCAAAAAACATACTGTTAGGTTAATTGGCTGCTATCAAAATTGACCCTAGTCTCTCCCTCTCTGTCTGTGTGTGAGTGTGTGTCTATATTAGGGAATTTAGACTGTAAGCTCCAATAGGGTAGGGACTGATGTGAATGGGTTCTCTGTACAGCGCTGCGCTATTAGTGACACTATATAAATAAATGATAATGAGGATGATGATGATATGTGTTTACTATGCCTATACACATAGCCAGCTTTCACACTTGATTGGCAGATTAATGCATCATTATTGCTAAGTTTGATAACAGTTGTCTAATACAGTGACACTGGTAGAGAAAACCACTATAGACATTCACATAAGCAGCTCTCATCATCATCATTTATGGCATAAGACTTCTTTAATTATACTAAGTTTTTGAGCAGGTCTGCATTATACTTAATTATATAAGGGAGATGTACTTTTAGTAAAAAGTAGCTCTCCAATTTCAAAAGTACATCAACGTAGTATTAATACTTAGATTTAAAGATTTTCTGGGATAAATGAAATACATTCCCAGCAGCCATCTCCCTTTGCCTCTATCTTATTGCATATTTTGTCCTAATGTGCTTTCATATTTACATGTCACCATGTTTCCATTGGCTAGTACCTTAAAGTCAGATGTCTGTCAAGCAAACTGACCAGTGACAGAATTGCTTTGTGAGGTTTACATCTTTATGACATCAAATGCTTCACATGAAAAATGCAGTTCATTGTCAAAAATCAGCTATATTAGGAGAGTGAGAATTGTGTTTTAGCATCAATTACACACTAAATATGCTGTCATTGTGTATGTTTAATGGATGTCTTTCAGTTTTAAAGATAGACAGACGGATAGATAGATAGAAAGATAGAAAGATAGATAGATAGAAAGATAGATAGATAGATAGATAGATAGATAGATAGATAGACAGACAGACAGACTGATTTCAACTGGAAGCAGTGCTTACATATTGCTTAATTTTTGGTGGTTATTAAATAGTATGGGTAGGCAAGAAAAGTGCATATATCTTTTATTAGCATAAACTTACCCAAATGCGCTCTTGCATATTTAAGGCATTCAAAGTAATAATATTTCACAGCATTAATACAGTTATGTACTAGACTGGACAATGGTAAGCAGAGCCAGTACTTATATCAACAATGGCCTTATCTGTGTGAAGTTTGTATGTTCTCCCTGTGTTTGCGTGGGTTTCCTCCCACACTCCAAAAAACATACTGTTAGGTTAATTGGCTGCTATCAAAATTGACCCTAGTCTCTCCCTCTCTGTCTGTGTGTGAGTGTGTGTCTATATTAGGGAATTTAGACTGTAAGCTCCAATAGGGTAGGGACTGATGTGAATGGGTTCTCTGTACAGCGCTGCGCTATTAGTGACACTATATAAATAAATGATAATGAGGATGATGATGATATGTGTTTACTATGCCTATACACATAGCCAGCTTTCACACTTGATTGGCAGATTAATGCATCATTATTGCTAAGTTTGATAACAGTTGTCTAATACAGTGACACTGGTAGAGAAAACCACTATAGACATTCACATAAGCAGCTCTCATCATCATCATTTATGGCATAAGACTTCTTTAATTATACTAAGTTTTTGAGCAGGTCTGCATTATACTTAATTATATAAGGGAGATGTACTTTTAGTAAAAAGTAGCTCTCCAATTTCAAAAGTACATCAACGTAGTATTAATACTTAGATTTAAAGATTTTCTGGGATAAATGAAATACATTCCCAGCAGCCATCTCCCTTTGCCTCTATCTTATTGCATATTTTGTCCTAATGTGCTTTCATATTTACATGTCACCATGTTTCCATTGGCTAGTACCTTAAAGTCAGATGTCTGTCAAGCAAACTGACCAGTGACAGAATTGCTTTGTGAGGTTTACATCTTTATGACATCAAATGCTTCACATGAAAAATGCAGTTCATTGTCAAAAATCAGCTATATTAGGAGAGTGAGAATTGTGTTTTAGCATCAATTACACACTAAATATGCTGTCATTGTGTATGTTTAATGGATGTCTTTCAGTTTTAAAGATAGACAGACGGATAGATAGATAGAAAGATAGAAAGATAGATAGATAGAAAGATAGATAGATAGATAGATAGATAGATAGATAGATAGACAGACAGACAGACTGATTTCAACTGGAAGCAGTGCTTACATATTGCTTAATTTTTGGTGGTTATTAAATAGTATGGGTAGGCAAGAAAAGTGCATATATCTTTTATTAGCATAAACTTACCCAAATGCGCTCTTGCATATTTAAGGCATTCAAAGTAATAATATTTCACAGCATTAATACAGTTATGTACTAGACTGGACAATGGTAAGCAGAGCCAGTACTTATATCAACAATGGCCTTATCTGTGTGAAGTTTGTATGTTCTCCCTGTGTTTGCGTGGGTTTCCTCCCACACTCCAAAAAACATACTGTTAGGTTAATTGGCTGCTATCAAAATTGACCCTAGTCTCTCCCTCTCTGTCTGTGTGTGAGTGTGTGTCTATATTAGGGAATTTAGACTGTAAGCTCCAATAGGGTAGGGACTGATGTGAATGGGTTCTCTGTACAGCGCTGCGCTATTAGTGACACTATATAAATAAATGATAATGAGGATGATGATGATATGTGTTTACTATGCCTATACACATAGCCAGCTTTCACACTTGATTGGCAGATTAATGCATCATTATTGCTAAGTTTGATAACAGTTGTCTAATACAGTGACACTGGTAGAGAAAACCACTATAGACATTCACATAAGCAGCTCTCATCATCATCATTTATGGCATAAGACTTCTTTAATTATACTAAGTTTTTGAGCAGGTCTGCATTATACTTAATTATATAAGGGAGATGTACTTTTAGTAAAAAGTAGCTCTCCAATTTCAAAAGTACATCAACGTAGTATTAATACTTAGATTTAAAGATTTTCTGGGATAAATGAAATACATTCCCAGCAGCCATCTCCCTTTGCCTCTATCTTATTGCATATTTTGTCCTAATGTGCTTTCATATTTACATGTCACCATGTTTCCATTGGCTAGTACCTTAAAGTTAGATGTCTGTCAAGCAAACTGACCAGTGACAGTATTGCTTTGTGAGGTTTACATCTTTATGACATCAAATGCTTCACATGAAAAATGCAGTTCATTGTCAAAAATCAGCTATATTAGGAGAGTGAGAATTGTGTTTTAGCATCAATTACACACTAAATATGCTGTCATTGTGTATGTTTAATGGATGTCTTTCAGTTTTAAAGATAGACAGACCGATAGATAGATAGATAGAAAGATAGAAAGATAGATAGATAGATAGATAGACAGACAGACAGACTGATTTCAACTGGAAGCAGTGCTTACATATTGCTTAATTTTTGGTGGTTATTAAATAGTATGGGTAGGCAAGAAAAGTGCATATATCTTTTATTAGCATAAACTTACCCAAATGCGCTCTTGCATATTTAAGGCATTCAAAGTAATAATATTTCACAGCATTAATACAGTTATGTACTAGACTGGACAATGGTAAGCAGAGCCAGTACTTATATCAACAATGGCCTTATCTGTGTGAAGTTTGTATGTTCTCCCTGTGTTTGCGTGGGTTTCCTCCGGGTGCTGTGGTTTCCTCCCACACTCCAAAAAACATACTGTTAGGTTAATTGGCTGCTATCAAAATTGACCCTAGTCTCTCCCTCTCTGTCTGTGTGTGAGTGTGTGTCTATATTAGGGAATTTAGACTGTAAGCTCCAATAGGGTAGGGACTGATGTGAATGGGTTCTCTGTACAGCGCTGCGCTATTAGTGACACTATATAAATAAATGATAATGAGGATGATGATGATATGTGTTTACTATGCCTATACACATAGCCAGCTTTCACACTTGATTGGCAGATTAATGCATCATTATTGCTAAGTTTGATAACAGTTGTCTAATACAGTGACACTGGTAGAGAAAACCACTATAGACATTCACATAAGCAGCTCTCATCATCATCATTTATGGCATAAGACTTCTTTAATTATACTAAGTTTTTGAGCAGGTCTGCATTATACTTAATTATGTAAGGGAGATGTACTTTTAGTAAAAAGTAGCTCTCCAATTTCAAAAGTACATCAACGTAGTATTAATACTTAGATTTAAAGATTTTCTGGGATAAATGAAATACATTCCCAGCAGCCATCTCCCTTTGCCTCTATCTTATTGCATATTTTGTCCTAATGTGCTTTCATATTTACATGTCACCATGTTTCCATTGGCTAGTACCTTAAAGTCAGATGTCTGTCAAGCAAACTGACCAGTGACAGAATTGCTTTGTGAGGTTTACATCTTTATGACATCAAATGCTTCACATGAAAAATGCAGTTCATTGTCAAAAATCAGCTATATTAGGAGAGTGAGAATTGTGTTTTAGCATCAATTACACACTAAATATGCTGTCATTGTGTATGTTTAATGGATGTCTTTCAGTTTTAAAGATAGACAGACGGATAGATAGATAGAAAGATAGAAAGATAGAAAGATAGATAGATAGATAGATAGATAGATAGATAGATAGACAGACAGACAGACTGATTTCAACTGGAAGCAGTGCTTACATATTGCTTAATTTTTGGTGGTTATTAAATAGTATGGGTAGGCAAGAAAAGTGCATATATCTTTTATTAGCATAAACTTACCCAAATGCGCTCTTGCATATTTAAGGCATTCAAAGTAATAATATTTCACAGCATTAATACAGTTATGTACTAGACTGGACAATGGTAAGCAGAGCCAGTACTTATATCAACAATGGCCTTATCTGTGTGAAGTTTGTATGTTCTCCCTGTGTTTGCGTGGGTTTCCTCCCACACTCCAAAAAACATACTGTTAGGTTAATTGGCTGCTATCAAAATTGACCCTAGTCTCTCCCTCTCTGTCTGTGTGTGAGTGTGTGTCTATATTAGGGAATTTAGACTGTAAGCTCCAATAGGGTAGGGACTGATGTGAATGGGTTCTCTGTACAGCGCTGCGCTATTAGTGACACTATATAAATAAATGATAATGAGGATGATGATGATATGTGTTTACTATGCCTATACACATAGCCAGCTTTCACACTTGATTGGCAGATTAATGCATCATTATTGCTAAGTTTGATAACAGTTGTCTAATACAGTGACACTGGTAGAGAAAACCACTATAGACATTCACATAAGCAGCTCTCATCATCATCATTTATGGCATAAGACTTCTTTAATTATACTAAGTTTTTGAGCAGGTCTGCATTATACTTAATTATATAAGGGAGATGTACTTTTAGTAAAAAGTAGCTCTCCAATTTCAAAAGTACATCAACGTAGTATTAATACTTAGATTTAAAGATTTTCTGGGATAAATGAAATACATTCCCAGCAGCCATCTCCCTTTGCCTCTATCTTATTGCATATTTTGTCCTAATGTGCTTTCATATTTACATGTCACCATGTTTCCATTGGCTAGTACCTTAAAGTCAGATGTCTGTCAAGCAAACTGACCAGTGACAGAATTGCTTTGTGAGGTTTACATCTTTATGACATCAAATGCTTCACATGAAAAATGCAGTTCATTGTCAAAAATCAGCTATATTAGGAGAGTGAGAATTGTGTTTTAGCATCAATTACACACTAAATATGCTGTCATTGTGTATGTTTAATGGATGTCTTTCAGTTTTAAAGATAGACAGACGGATAGATAGATAGAAAGATAGAAAGATAGATAGATAGAAAGATAGATAGGTAGATAGATAGATAGATAGATAGATAGATAGACAGACAGACAGACTGATTTCAACTGGAAGCAGTGCTTACATATTGCTTAATTTTTGGTGGTTATTAAATAGTATGGGTAGGCAAGAAAAGTGCATATATCTTTTATTAGCATAAACTTACCCAAATGCGCTCTTGCATATTTAAGGCATTCAAAGTAATAATATTTCACAGCATTAATACAGTTATGTACTAGACTGGACAATGGTAAGCAGAGCCAGTACTTATATCAACAATGGCCTTATCTGTGTGAAGTTTGTATGTTCTCCCTGTGTTTGCGTGGGTTTCCTCCGGGTGCTGTGGTTTCCTCCCACACTCCAAAAAACATACTGTTAGGTTAATTGGCTGCTATCAAAATTGACCCTAGTCTCTCCCTCTCTGTCTGTGTGTGAGTGTGTGTCTATATTAGGGAATTTAGACTGTAAGCTCCAATAGGGTAGGGACTGATGTGAATGGGTTCTCTGTACAGCGCTGCGCTATTAGTGACACTATATAAATAAATGATAATGAGGATGATGATGATATGTGTTTACTATGCCTATACACATAGCCAGCTTTCACACTTGATTGGCAGATTAATGCATCATTATTGCTAAGTTTGATAACAGTTGTCTAATACAGTGACACTGGTAGAGAAAACCACTATAGACATTCACATAAGCAGCTCTCATCATCATCATTTATGGCATAAGACTTCTTTAATTATACTAAGTTTTTGAGCAGGTCTGCATTATACTTAATTATATAAGGGAGATGTACTTTTAGTAAAAAGTAGCTCTCCAATTTCAAAAGTACATCAACGTAGTATTAATACTTAGATTTAAAGATTTTCTGGGATAAATGAAATACATTCCCAGCAGCCATCTCCCTTTGCCTCTATCTTATTGCATATTTTGTCCTAATGTGCTTTCATATTTACATGTCACCATGTTTCCATTGGCTAGTACCTTAAAGTCAGATGTCTGTCAAGCAAACTGACCAGTGACAGAATTGCTTTGTGAGGTTTACATCTTTATGACATCAAATGCTTCACATGAAAAATGCAGTTCATTGTCAAAAATCAGCTATATTAGGAGAGTGAGAATTGTGTTTTAGCATCAATTACACACTAAATATGCTGTCATTGTGTATGTTTAATGGATGTCTTTCAGTTTTAAAGATAGACAGACGGATAGATAGATAGAAAGATAGAAAGATAGAAAGATAGATAGATAGATAGATAGATAGATAGATAGATAGATAGATAGACAGACAGACAGACTGATTTCAACTGGAAGCAGTGCTTACATATTGCTTAATTTTTGGTGGTTATTAAATAGTATGGGTAGGCAAGAAAAGTGCATATATCTTTTATTAGCATAAACTTACCCAAATGCGCTCTTGCATATTTAAGGCATTCAAAGTAATAATATTTCACAGCATTAATACAGTTATGTACTAGACTGGACAATGGTAAGCAGAGCCAGTACTTATATCAACAATGGCCTTATCTGTGTGAAGTTTGTATGTTCTCCCTGTGTTTGCGTGGGTTTCCTCCCACACTCCAAAAAACATACTGTTAGGTTAATTGGCTGCTATCAAAATTGACCCTAGTCTCTCCCTCTCTGTCTGTGTGTGAGTGTGTGTCTATATTAGGGAATTTAGACTGTAAGCTCCAATAGGGTAGGGACTGATGTGAATGGGTTCTCTGTACAGCGCTGCGCTATTAGTGACACTATATAAATAAATGATAATGAGGATGATGATGATATGTGTTTACTATGCCTATACACATAGCCAGCTTTCACACTTGATTGGCAGATTAATGCATCATTATTGCTAAGTTTGATAACAGTTGTCTAATACAGTGACACTGGTAGAGAAAACCACTATAGACATTCACATAAGCAGCTCTCATCATCATCATTTATGGCATAAGACTTCTTTAATTATACTAAGTTTTTGAGCAGGTCTGCATTATACTTAATTATATAAGGGAGATGTACTTTTAGTAAAAAGTAGCTCTCCAATTTCAAAAGTACATCAACGTAGTATTAATACTTAGATTTAAAGATTTTCTGGGATAAATGAAATACATTCCAGCAGCCATCTCCCTTTGCCTCTATCTTATTGCATATTTTGTCCTAATGTGCTTTCATATTTACATGTCACCATGTTTCCATTGGCTAGTACCTTAAAGTCAGATGTCTGTCAAGCAAACTGACCAGTGACAGAATTGCTTTGTGAGGTTTACATCTTTATGACATCAAATGCTTCACATGAAAAATGCAGTTCATTGTCAAAAATCAGCTATATTAGGAGAGTGAGAATTGTGTTTTAGCATCAATTACACACTAAATATGCTGTCATTGTGTATGTTTAATGGATGTCTTTCAGTTTTAAAGATAGACAGACGGATAGATAGATAGAAAGATAGAAAGATAGATAGATAGAAAGATAGATAGATAGATAGATAGATAGATAGATAGATAGACAGACAGACAGACTGATTTCAACTGGAAGCAGTGCTTACATATTGCTTAATTTTTGGTGGTTATTAAATAGTATGGGTAGGCAAGAAAAGTGCATATATCTTTTATTAGCATAAACTTACCCAAATGCGCTCTTGCATATTTAAGGCATTCAAAGTAATAATATTTCACAGCATTAATACAGTTATGTACTAGACTGGACAATGGTAAGCAGAGCCAGTACTTATATCAACAATGGCCTTATCTGTGTGAAGTTTGTATGTTCTCCCTGTGTTTGCGTGGGTTTCCTCCCACACTCCAAAAAACATACTGTTAGGTTAATTGGCTGCTATCAAAATTGACCCTAGTCTCTCCCTCTCTGTCTGTGTGTGAGTGTGTGTCTATATTAGGGAATTTAGACTGTAAGCTCCAATAGGGTAGGGACTGATGTGAATGGGTTCTCTGTACAGCGCTGCGCTATTAGTGACACTATATAAATAAATGATAATGAGGATGATGATGATATGTGTTTACTATGCCTATACACATAGCCAGCTTTCACACTTGATTGGCAGATTAATGCATCATTATTGCTAAGTTTGATAACAGTTGTCTAATACAGTGACACTGGTAGAGAAAACCACTATAGACATTCACATAAGCAGCTCTCATCATCATCATTTATGGCATAAGACTTCTTTAATTATACTAAGTTTTTGAGCAGGTCTGCATTATACTTAATTATATAAGGGAGATGTACTTTTAGTAAAAAGTAGCTCTCCAATTTCAAAAGTACATCAACGTAGTATTAATACTTAGATTTAAAGATTTTCTGGGATAAATGAAATACATTCCCAGCAGCCATCTCCCTTTGCCTCTATCTTATTGCATATTTTGTCCTAATGTGCTTTCATATTTACATGTCACCATGTTTCCATTGGCTAGTACCTTAAAGTTAGATGTCTGTCAAGCAAACTGACCAGTGACAGTATTGCTTTGTGAGGTTTACATCTTTATGACATCAAATGCTTCACATGAAAAATGCAGTTCATTGTCAAAAATCAGCTATATTAGGAGAGTGAGAATTGTGTTTTAGCATCAATTACACACTAAATATGCTGTCATTGTGTATGTTTAATGGATGTCTTTCAGTTTTAAAGATAGACAGACCGATAGATAGATAGATAGAAAGATAGAAAGATAGATAGATAGATAGATAGATAGACAGACAGACAGACTGATTTCAACTGGAAGCAGTGCTTACATATTGCTTAATTTTTGGTGGTTATTAAATAGTATGGGTAGGCAAGAAAAGTGCATATATCTTTTATTAGCATAAACTTACCCAAATGCGCTCTTGCATATTTAAGGCATTCAAAGTAATAATATTTCACAGCATTAATACAGTTATGTACTAGACTGGACAATGGTAAGCAGAGCCAGTACTTATATCAACAATGGCCTTATCTGTGTGAAGTTTGTATGTTCTCCCTGTGTTTGCGTGGGTTTCCTCCGGGTGCTGTGGTTTCCTCCCACACTCCAAAAAACATACTGTTAGGTTAATTGGCTGCTATCAAAATTGACCCTAGTCTCTCCCTCTCTGTCTGTGTGTGAGTGTGTGTCTATATTAGGGAATTTAGACTGTAAGCTCCAATAGGGTAGGGACTGATGTGAATGGGTTCTCTGTACAGCGCTGCGCTATTAGTGACACTATATAAATAAATGATAATGAGGATGATGATGATATGTGTTTACTATGCCTATACACATAGCCAGCTTTCACACTTGATTGGCAGATTAATGCATCATTATTGCTAAGTTTGATAACAGTTGTCTAATACAGTGACACTGGTAGAGAAAACCACTATAGACATTCACATAAGCAGCTCTCATCATCATCATTTATGGCATAAGACTTCTTTAATTATACTAAGTTTTTGAGCAGGTCTGCATTATACTTAATTATATAAGGGAGATGTACTTTTAGTAAAAAGTAGCTCTCCAATTTCAAAAGTACATCAACGTAGTATTAATACTTAGATTTAAAGATTTTCTGGGATAAATGAAATACATTCCCAGCAGCCATCTCCCTTTGCCTCTATCTTATTGCATATTTTGTCCTAATGTGCTTTCATATTTACATGTCACCATGTTTCCATTGGCTAGTACCTTAAAGTCAGATGTCTGTCAAGCAAACTGACCAGTGACAGAATTGCTTTGTGAGGTTTACATCTTTATGACATCAAATGCTTCACATGAAAAATGCAGTTCATTGTCAAAAATCAGCTATATTAGGAGAGTGAGAATTGTGTTTTAGCATCAATTACACACTAAATATGCTGTCATTGTGTATGTTTAATGGATGTCTTTCAGTTTTAAAGATAGACAGACGGATAGATAGATAGAAAGATAGAAAGATAGATAGATAGATAGATAGATAGACAGACAGACAGACTGATTTCAACTGGAAGCAGTGCTTACATATTGCTTAATTTTTGGTGGTTATTAAATAGTATGGGTAGGCAAGAAAAGTGCATATATCTTTTATTAGCATAAACTTACCCAAATGCGCTCTTGCATATTTAAGGCATTCAAAGTAATAATATTTCACAGCATTAATACAGTTATGTACTAGACTGGACAATGGTAAGCAGAGCCAGTACTTATATCAACAATGGCCTTATCTGTGTGAAGTTTGTATGTTCTCCCTGTGTTTGCGTGGGTTTCCTCCCACACTCCAAAAAACATACTGTTAGGTTAATTGGCTGCTATCAAAATTGACCCTAGTCTCTCCCTCTCTGTCTGTGTGTGAGTGTGTGTCTATATTAGGGAATTTAGACTGTAAGCTCCAATAGGGTAGGGACTGATGTGAATGGGTTCTCTGTACAGCGCTGCGCTATTAGTGACACTATATAAATAAATGATAATGAGGATGATGATGATATGTGTTTACTATGCCTATACACATAGCCAGCTTTCACACTTGATTGGCAGATTAATGCATCATTATTGCTAAGTTTGATAACAGTTGTCTAATACAGTGACACTGGTAGAGAAAACCACTATAGACATTCACATAAGCAGCTCTCATCATCATCATTTATGGCATAAGACTTCTTTAATTATACTAAGTTTTTGAGCAGGTCTGCATTATACTTAATTATATAAGGGAGATGTACTTTTAGTAAAAAGTAGCTCTCCAATTTCAAAAGTACATCAACGTAGTATTAATACTTAGATTTAAAGATTTTCTGGGATAAATGAAATACATTCCCAGCAGCCATCTCCCTTTGCCTCTATCTTATTGCATATTTTGTCCTAATGTGCTTTCATATTTACATGTCACCATGTTTCCATTGGCTAGTACCTTAAAGTCAGATGTCTGTCAAGCAAACTGACCAGTGACAGAATTGCTTTGTGAGGTTTACATCTTTATGACATCAAATGCTTCACATGAAAAATGCAGTTCATTGTCAAAAATCAGCTATATTAGGAGAGTGAGAATTGTGTTTTAGCATCAATTACACACTAAATATGCTGTCATTGTGTATGTTTAATGGATGTCTTTCAGTTTTAAAGATAGACAGACGGATAGATAGATAGATAGATAGAAAGATAGAAAGATAGATAGATAGATAGATAGATAGATAGATAGATAGATAGACAGACAGACAGACTGATTTCAACTGGAAGCAGTGCTTACATATTGCTTAATTTTTGGTGGTTATTAAATAGTATGGGTAGGCAAGAAAAGTGCATATATCTTTTATTAGCATAAACTTACCCAAAT
Source organism: Mixophyes fleayi (assembly GCF_038048845.1). Taxonomy (NCBI): domain Eukaryota; kingdom Metazoa; phylum Chordata; class Amphibia; order Anura; family Limnodynastidae; genus Mixophyes; species Mixophyes fleayi. The sequence continues at coordinate 244,567 of NW_027448509.1, forward strand.
GCGCTCTTGCATATTTAAGGCATTCAAAGTAATAATATTTCACAGCATTAATACAGTTATGTACTAGACTGGACAATGGTAAGCAGAGCCAGTACTTATATCAACAATGGCCTTATCTGTGTGAAGTTTGTATGTTCTCCCTGTGTTTGCGTGGGTTTCCTCCGGGTGCTGTGGTTTCCTCCCACACTCCAAAAAACATACTGTTAGGTTAATTGGCTGCTATCAAAATTGATCCTAGTCTCTCCCTCTCTGTCTGTGTGTGAGTGTGTGTCTATATTATGGAATTTAGACTGTAAGCTCCAATAGGGTAGGGACTGATGTGAATGGGTTCTCTGTACAGCGCTGCGCTATTAGTGACACTATATAAATAAATGATAATGAGGATGATGATGATATGTGTTTACTATGCCTATACACATAGCCAGCTTTCACACTTGATTGGCAGATTAATGCATCATTATTGCTAAGTTTGATAACAGTTGTCTAATACAGTGACACTGGTAGAGAAAACCACTATAGACATTCACATAAGCAGCTCTCATCATCATCATTTATGGCATAAGACTTCTTTAATTATACTAAGTTTTTGAGCAGGTCTGCATTATACTTAATTATATAAGGGAGATGTACTTTTAGTAAAAAGTAGCTCTCCAATTTCAAAAGTACATCAACGTAGTATTAATACTTAGATTTAAAGATTTTCTGGGATAAATGAAATACATTCCCAGCAGCCATCTCCCTTTGCCTCTATCTTATTGCATATTTTGTCCTAATGTGCTTTCATATTTACATGTCACCATGTTTCCATTGGCTAGTACCTTAAAGTCAGATGTCTGTCAAGCAAACTGACCAGTGACAGAATTGCTTTGTGAGGTTTACATCTTTATGACATCAAATGCTTCACATGAAAAATGCAGTTCATTGTCAAAAATCAGCTATATTAGGAGAGTGAGAATTGTGTTTTAGCATCAATTACACACTAAATATGCTGTCATTGTGTATGTTTAATGGATGTCTTTCAGTTTTAAAGATAGACAGACGGATAGATAGATAGAAAGATAGAAAGATAGATAGATAGATAGATAGATAGATAGATAGACAGACAGACAGACAGACTGATTTCAACTGGAAGCAGTGCTTACATATTGCTTAATTTTTGGTGGTTATTAAATAGTATGGGTAGGCAAGAAAAGTGCATATATCTTTTATTAGCATAAACTTACCCAAATGCGCTCTTGCATATTTAAGGCATTCAAAGTAATAATATTTCACAGCATTAATACAGTTATGTACTAGACTGGACAATGGTAAGCAGAGCCAGTACTTATATCAACAATGGCCTTATCTGTGTGAAGTTTGTATGTTCTCCCTGTGTTTGCGTGGGTTTCCTCCCACACTCCAAAAAACATACTGTTAGGTTAATTGGCTGCTATCAAAATTGACCCTAGTCTCTCCCTCTCTGTCTGTGTGTGAGTGTGTGTCTATATTAGGGAATTTAGACTGTAAGCTCCAATAGGGTAGGGACTGATGTGAATGGGTTCTCTGTACAGCGCTGCGCTATTAGTGACACTATATAAATAAATGATAATGAGGATGATGATGATATGTGTTTACTATGCCTATACACATAGCCAGCTTTCACACTTGATTGGCAGATTAATGCATCATTATTGCTAAGTTTGATAACAGTTGTCTAATACAGTGACACTGGTAGAGAAAACCACTATAGACATTCACATAAGCAGCTCTCATCATCATCATTTATGGCATAAGACTTCTTTAATTATACTAAGTTTTTGAGCAGGTCTGCATTATACTTAATTATATAAGGGAGATGTACTTTTAGTAAAAAGTAGCTCTCCAATTTCAAAAGTACATCAACGTAGTATTAATACTTAGATTTAAAGATTTTCTGGGATAAATGAAATACATTCCCAGCAGCCATCTCCCTTTGCCTCTATCTTATTGCATATTTTGTCCTAATGTGCTTTCATATTTACATGTCACCATGTTTCCATTGGCTAGTACCTTAAAGTCAGATGTCTGTCAAGCAAACTGACCAGTGACAGAATTGCTTTGTGAGGTTTACATCTTTATGACATCAAATGCTTCACATGAAAAATGCAGTTCATTGTCAAAAATCAGCTATATTAGGAGAGTGAGAATTGTGTTTTAGCATCAATTACACACTAAATATGCTGTCATTGTGTATGTTTAATGGATGTCTTTCAGTTTTAAAGATAGACAGACGGATAGATAGATAGATAGATAGAAAGATAGAAAGATAGATAGATAGATAGATAGATAGATAGATAGATAGATAGATAGATAGATAGACAGACAGACAGACTGATTTCAACTGGAAGCAGTGCTTACATATTGCTTAATTTTTGGTGGTTATTAAATAGTATGGGTAGGCAAGAAAAGTGCATATATCTTTTATTAGCATAAACTTACCCAAATGCGCTCTTGCATATTTAAGGCATTCAAAGTAATAATATTTCACAGCATTAATACAGTTATGTACTAGACTGGACAATGGTAAGCAGAGCCAGTACTTATATCAACAATGGCCTTATCTGTGTGAAGTTTGTATGTTCTCCCTGTGTTTGCGTGGGTTTCCTCCGGGTGCTGTGGTTTCCTCCCACACTCCAAAAAACATACTGTTAGGTTAATTGGCTGCTATCAAAATTGATCCTAGTCTCTCCCTCTCTGTCTGTGTGTGAGTGTGTGTCTATATTATGGAATTTAGACTGTAAGCTCCAATAGGGTAGGGACTGATGTGAATGGGTTCTCTGTACAGCGCTGCGCTATTAGTGACACTATATAAATAAATGATAATGAGGATGATGATGATATGTGTTTACTATGCCTATACACATAGCCAGCTTTCACACTTGATTGGCAGATTAATGCATCATTATTGCTAAGTTTGATAACAGTTGTCTAATACAGTGACACTGGTAGAGAAAACCACTATAGACATTCACATAAGCAGCTCTCATCATCATCATTTATGGCATAAGACTTCTTTAATTATACTAAGTTTTTGAGCAGGTCTGCATTATACTTAATTATATAAGGGAGATGTACTTTTAGTAAAAAGTAGCTCTCCAATTTCAAAAGTACATCAACGTAGTATTAATACTTAGATTTAAAGATTTTCTGGGATAAATGAAATACATTCCCAGCAGCCATCTCCCTTTGCCTCTATCTTATTGCATATTTTGTCCTAATGTGCTTTCATATTTACATGTCACCATGTTTCCATTGGCTAGTACCTTAAAGTCAGATGTCTGTCAAGCAAACTGACCAGTGACAGAATTGCTTTGTGAGGTTTACATCTTTATGACATCAAATGCTTCACATGAAAAATGCAGTTCATTGTCAAAAATCAGCTATATTAGGAGAGTGAGAATTGTGTTTTAGCATCAATTACACACTAAATATGCTGTCATTGTGTATGTTTAATGGATGTCTTTCAGTTTTAAAGATAGACAGACGGATAGATAGATAGAAAGATAGAAAGATAGATAGATAGATAGATAGATAGATAGACAGACAGACAGACTGATTTCAACTGGAAGCAGTGCTTACATATTGCTTAATTTTTGGTGGTTATTAAATAGTATGGGTAGGCAAGAAAAGTGCATATATCTTTTATTAGCATAAACTTACCCAAATGCGCTCTTGCATATTTAAGGCATTCAAAGTAATAATATTTCACAGCATTAATACAGTTATGTACTAGACTGGACAATGGTAAGCAGAGCCAGTACTTATATCAACAATGGCCTTATCTGTGTGAAGTTTGTATGTTCTCCCTGTGTTTGCGTGGGTTTCCTCCCACACTCCAAAAAACATACTGTTAGGTTAATTGGCTGCTATCAAAATTGACCCTAGTCTCTCCCTCTCTGTCTGTGTGTGAGTGTGTGTCTATATTAGGGAATTTAGACTGTAAGCTCCAATAGGGTAGGGACTGATGTGAATGGGTTCTCTGTACAGCGCTGCGCTATTAGTGACACTATATAAATAAATGATAATGAGGATGATGATGATATGTGTTTACTATGCCTATACACATAGCCAGCTTTCACACTTGATTGGCAGATTAATGCATCATTATTGCTAAGTTTGATAACAGTTGTCTAATACAGTGACACTGGTAGAGAAAACCACTATAGACATTCACATAAGCAGCTCTCATCATCATCATTTATGGCATAAGACTTCTTTAATTATACTAAGTTTTTGAGCAGGTCTGCATTATACTTAATTATATAAGGGAGATGTACTTTTAGTAAAAAGTAGCTCTCCAATTTCAAAAGTACATCAACGTAGTATTAATACTTAGATTTAAAGATTTTCTGGGATAAATGAAATACATTCCCAGCAGCCATCTCCCTTTGCCTCTATCTTATTGCATATTTTGTCCTAATGTGCTTTCATATTTACATGTCACCATGTTTCCATTGGCTAGTACCTTAAAGTCAGATGTCTGTCAAGCAAACTGACCAGTGACAGAATTGCTTTGTGAGGTTTACATCTTTATGACATCAAATGCTTCACATGAAAAATGCAGTTCATTGTCAAAAATCAGCTATATTAGGAGAGTGAGAATTGTGTTTTAGCATCAATTACACACTAAATATGCTGTCATTGTGTATGTTTAATGGATGTCTTTCAGTTTTAAAGATAGACAGACGGATAGATAGATAGAAAGATAGAAAGATAGAAAGATAGATAGATAGATAGATAGATAGATAGATAGATAGATAGATAGATAGATAGACAGACAGACAGACTGATTTCAACTGGAAGCAGTGCTTACATATTGCTTAATTTTTGGTGGTTATTAAATAGTATGGGTAGGCAAGAAAAGTGCATATATCTTTTATTAGCATAAACTTACCCAAATGCGCTCTTGCATATTTAAGGCATTCAAAGTAATAATATTTCACAGCATTAATACAGTTATGTACTAGACTGGACAATGGTAAGCAGAGCCAGTACTTATATCAACAATGGCCTTATCTGTGTGAAGTTTGTATGTTCTCCCTGTGTTTGCGTGGGTTTCCTCCGGGTGCTGTGGTTTCCTCCCACACTCCAAAAAACATACTGTTAGGTTAATTGGCTGCTATCAAAATTGATCCTAGTCTCTCCCTCTCTGTCTGTGTGTGAGTGTGTGTCTATATTATGGAATTTAGACTGTAAGCTCCAATAGGGTAGGGACTGATGTGAATGGGTTCTCTGTACAGCGCTGCGCTATTAGTGACACTATATAAATAAATGATAATGAGGATGATGATGATATGTGTTTACTATGCCTATACACATAGCCAGCTTTCACACTTGATTGGCAGATTAATGCATCATTATTGCTAAGTTTGATAACAGTTGTCTAATACAGTGACACTGGTAGAGAAAACCACTA
>NW_027448509.1:255000-257500 GCF_038048845.1 Mixophyes fleayi
AAAAGTAGCTCTCCAATTTCAAAAGTACATCAACGTAGTATTAATACTTAGATTTAAAGATTTTCTGGGATAAATGAAATACATTCCCAGCAGCCATCTCCCTTTGCCTCTATCTTATTGCATATTTTGTCCTAATGTGCTTTCATATTTACATGTCACCATGTTTCCATTGGCTAGTACCTTAAAGTCAGATGTCTGTCAAGCAAACTGACCAGTGACAGAATTGCTTTGTGAGGTTTACATCTTTATGACATCAAATGCTTCACATGAAAAATGCAGTTCATTGTCAAAAATCAGCTATATTAGGAGAGTGAGAATTGTGTTTTAGCATCAATTACACACTAAATATGCTGTCATTGTGTATGTTTAATGGATGTCTTTCAGTTTTAAAGATAGACAGACCGATAGATAGATAGATAGATAGATAGATAGATAGATAGATAGAAAGATAGATAGATAGATAGACAGACAGACTGATTTCAACTGGAAGCAGTGCTTACATATTGCTTAATTTTTGGTGGTTATTAAATAGTATGGGTAGGCAAGAAAAGTGCATATATCTTTTATTAGCATAAACTTACCCAAATGCGCTCTTGCATATTTAAGGCATTCAAAGTAATAATATTTCACAGCATTAATACAGTTATGTACTAGACTGGACAATGGTAAGCAGAGCCAGTACTTATATCAACAATGGCCTTATCTGTGTGAAGTTTGTATGTTCTCCCTGTGTTTGCGTGGGTTTCCTCCCACACTCCAAAAAACATACTGTTAGGTTAATTGGCTGCTATCAAAATTGACCCTAGTCTCTCCCTCTCTGTCTGTGTGTGAGTGTGTGTCTATATTAGGGAATTTAGACTGTAAGCTCCAATAGGGTAGGGACTGATGTGAATGGGTTCTCTGTACAGCGCTGCGCTATTAGTGACACTATATAAATAAATGATAATGAGGATGATGATGATATGTGTTTACTATGCCTATACACATAGCCAGCTTTCACACTTGATTGGCAGATTAATGCATCATTATTGCTAAGTTTGATAACAGTTGTCTAATACAGTGACACTGGTAGAGAAAACCACTATAGACATTCACATAAGCAGCTCTCATCATCATCATTTATGGCATAAGACTTCTTTAATTATACTAAGTTTTTGAGCAGGTCTGCATTATACTTAATTATATAAGGGAGATGTACTTTTAGTAAAAAGTAGCTCTCCAATTTCAAAAGTACATCAACGTAGTATTAATACTTAGATTTAAAGATTTTCTGGGATAAATGAAATACATTCCCAGCAGCCATCTCCCTTTGCCTCTATCTTATTGCATATTTTGTCCTAATGTGCTTTCATATTTACATGTCACCATGTTTCCATTGGCTAGTACCTTAAAGTTAGATGTCTGTCAAGCAAACTGACCAGTGACAGAATTGCTTTGTGAGGTTTACATCTTTATGACATCAAATGCTTCACATGAAAAATGCAGTTCATTGTCAAAAATCAGCTATATTAGGAGAGTGAGAATTGTGTTTTAGCATCAATTACACACTAAATATGCTGTCATTGTGTATGTTTAATGGATGTCTTTCAGTTTTAAAGATAGACAGACCGATAGATAGATAGAAAGATAGAAAGATAGATAGATAGAAAGATAGATAGATAGAAAGATAGATAGATAGAAAGATAGATAGATAGACAGACAGACAGACTGATTTCAACTGGAAGCAGTGCTTACATATTGCTTAATTTTTGGTGGTTATTAAATAGTATGGGTAGGCAAGAAAAGTGCATATATCTTTTATTAGCATAAACTTACCCAAATGCGCTCTTGCATATTTAAGGCATTCAAAGTAATAATATTTCACAGCATTAATACAGTTATGTACTAGACTGGACAATGGTAAGCAGAGCCAGTACTTATATCAACAATGGCCTTATCTGTGTGAAGTTTGTATGTTCTCCCTGTGTTTGCGTGGGTTTCCTCCCACACTCCAAAAAACATACTGTTAGGTTAATTGGCTGCTATCAAAATTGACCCTAGTCTCTCCCTCTCTGTCTGTGTGTGAGTGTGTGTCTATATTAGGGAATTTAGACTGTAAGCTCCAATAGGGTAGGGACTGATGTGAATGGGTTCTCTGTACAGCGCTGCGCTATTAGTGACACTATATAAATAAATGATAATGAGGATGATGATGATATGTGTTTACTATGCCTATACACATAGCCAGCTTTCACACTTGATTGGCAGATTAATGCATCATTATTGCTAAGTTTGATAACAGTTGTCTAATACAGTGACACTGGTAGAGAAAACCACTATAGACATTCACATAAGCAGCTCTCATCATCATCATTTATGGCATAAGACTTCTTTAATTATACTAAGTTTTTGAGCAGGTCTGCATTATACTTAATTATATAAGGGAGATGTACTTTTAGTAAAAAGTAGCTCTCCAATTTCAAAAGTACATCAACGTAGTATTAATACTTAGATTTAAAGA
>NW_027448509.1:260000-262500 GCF_038048845.1 Mixophyes fleayi
CTCCCTTTGCCTCTATCTTATTGCATATTTTGTCCTAATGTGCTTTCATATTTACATGTCACCATGTTTCCATTGGCTAGTACCTTAAAGTCAGATGTCTGTCAAGCAAACTGACCAGTGACAGAATTGCTTTGTGAGGTTTACATCTTTATGACATCAAATGCTTCACATGAAAAATGCAGTTCATTGTCAAAAATCAGCTATATTAGGAGAGTGAGAATTGTGTTTTAGCATCAATTACACACTAAATATGCTGTCATTGTGTATGTTTAATGGATGTCTTTCAGTTTTAAAGATAGACAGACGGATAGATAGATAGAAAGATAGAAAGATAGAAAGATAGATAGATAGATAGATAGATAGACAGACAGACAGACTGATTTCAACTGGAAGCAGTGCTTACATATTGCTTAATTTTTGGTGGTTATTAAATAGTATGGGTAGGCAAGAAAAGTGCATATATCTTTTATTAGCATAAACTTACCCAAATGCGCTCTTGCATATTTAAGGCATTCAAAGTAATAATATTTCACAGCATTAATACAGTTATGTACTAGACTGGACAATGGTAAGCAGAGCCAGTACTTATATCAACAATGGCCTTATCTGTGTGAAGTTTGTATGTTCTCCCTGTGTTTGCGTGGGTTTCCTCCCACACTCCAAAAAACATACTGTTAGGTTAATTGGCTGCTATCAAAATTGACCCTAGTCTCTCCCTCTCTGTCTGTGTGTGAGTGTGTGTCTATATTAGGGAATTTAGACTGTAAGCTCCAATAGGGTAGGGACTGATGTGAATGGGTTCTCTGTACAGCGCTGCGCTATTAGTGACACTATATAAATAAATGATAATGAGGATGATGATGATATGTGTTTACTATGCCTATACACATAGCCAGCTTTCACACTTGATTGGCAGATTAATGCATCATTATTGCTAAGTTTGATAACAGTTGTCTAATACAGTGACACTGGTAGAGAAAACCACTATAGACATTCACATAAGCAGCTCTCATCATCATCATTTATGGCATAAGACTTCTTTAATTATACTAAGTTTTTGAGCAGGTCTGCATTATACTTAATTATATAAGGGAGATGTACTTTTAGTAAAAAGTAGCTCTCCAATTTCAAAAGTACATCAACGTAGTATTAATACTTAGATTTAAAGATTTTCTGGGATAAATGAAATACATTCCCAGCAGCCATCTCCCTTTGCCTCTATCTTATTGCATATTTTGTCCTAATGTGCTTTCATATTTACATGTCACCATGTTTCCATTGGCTAGTACCTTAAAGTTAGATGTCTGTCAAGCAAACTGACCAGTGACAGAATTGCTTTGTGAGGTTTACATCTTTATGACATCAAATGCTTCACATGAAAAATGCAGTTCATTGTCAAAAATCAGCTATATTAGGAGAGTGAGAATTGTGTTTTAGCATCAATTACACACTAAATATGCTGTCATTGTGTATGTTTAATGGATGTCTTTCAGTTTTAAAGATAGACAGACCGATAGATAGATAGAAAGATAGAAAGATAGATAGATAGAAAGATAGATAGATAGAAAGATAGATAGATAGAAAGATAGATAGATAGACAGACAGACAGACTGATTTCAACTGGAAGCAGTGCTTACATATTGCTTAATTTTTGGTGGTTATTAAATAGTATGGGTAGGCAAGAAAAGTGCATATATCTTTTATTAGCATAAACTTACCCAAATGCGCTCTTGCATATTTAAGGCATTCAAAGTAATAATATTTCACAGCATTAATACAGTTATGTACTAGACTGGACAATGGTAAGCAGAGCCAGTACTTATATCAACAATGGCCTTATCTGTGTGAAGTTTGTATGTTCTCCCTGTGTTTGCGTGGGTTTCCTCCCACACTCCAAAAAACATACTGTTAGGTTAATTGGCTGCTATCAAAATTGACCCTAGTCTCTCCCTCTCTGTCTGTGTGTGAGTGTGTGTCTATATTAGGGAATTTAGACTGTAAGCTCCAATAGGGTAGGGACTGATGTGAATGGGTTCTCTGTACAGCGCTGCGCTATTAGTGACACTATATAAATAAATGATAATGAGGATGATGATGATATGTGTTTACTATGCCTATACACATAGCCAGCTTTCACACTTGATTGGCAGATTAATGCATCATTATTGCTAAGTTTGATAACAGTTGTCTAATACAGTGACACTGGTAGAGAAAACCACTATAGACATTCACATAAGCAGCTCTCATCATCATCATTTATGGCATAAGACTTCTTTAATTATACTAAGTTTTTGAGCAGGTCTGCATTATACTTAATTATATAAGGGAGATGTACTTTTAGTAAAAAGTAGCTCTCCAATTTCAAAAGTACATCAACGTAGTATTAATACTTAGATTTAAAGATTTTCTGGGATAAATGAAATACATTCCCAGCAGCCATCTCCCTTTGCCTCTATCTTATTGCATATTTTGTCCTAATGTGCTTTCATATTTACATGTC
>NW_027448509.1:265000-267500 GCF_038048845.1 Mixophyes fleayi
TGGCTAGTACCTTAAAGTCAGATGTCTGTCAAGCAAACTGACCAGTGACAGAATTGCTTTGTGAGGTTTACATCTTTATGACATCAAATGCTTCACATGAAAAATGCAGTTCATTGTCAAAAATCAGCTATATTAGGAGAGTGAGAATTGTGTTTTAGCATCAATTACACACTAAATATGCTGTCATTGTGTATGTTTAATGGATGTCTTTCAGTTTTAAAGATAGACAGACGGATAGATAGATAGAAAGATAGAAAGATAGAAAGATAGATAGATAGATAGATAGATAGACAGACAGACAGACTGATTTCAACTGGAAGCAGTGCTTACATATTGCTTAATTTTTGGTGGTTATTAAATAGTATGGGTAGGCAAGAAAAGTGCATATATCTTTTATTAGCATAAACTTACCCAAATGCGCTCTTGCATATTTAAGGCATTCAAAGTAATAATATTTCACAGCATTAATACAGTTATGTACTAGACTGGACAATGGTAAGCAGAGCCAGTACTTATATCAACAATGGCCTTATCTGTGTGAAGTTTGTATGTTCTCCCTGTGTTTGCGTGGGTTTCCTCCCACACTCCAAAAAACATACTGTTAGGTTAATTGGCTGCTATCAAAATTGACCCTAGTCTCTCCCTCTCTGTCTGTGTGTGAGTGTGTGTCTATATTAGGGAATTTAGACTGTAAGCTCCAATAGGGTAGGGACTGATGTGAATGGGTTCTCTGTACAGCGCTGCGCTATTAGTGACACTATATAAATAAATGATAATGAGGATGATGATGATATGTGTTTACTATGCCTATACACATAGCCAGCTTTCACACTTGATTGGCAGATTAATGCATCATTATTGCTAAGTTTGATAACAGTTGTCTAATACAGTGACACTGGTAGAGAAAACCACTATAGACATTCACATAAGCAGCTCTCATCATCATCATTTATGGCATAAGACTTCTTTAATTATACTAAGTTTTTGAGCAGGTCTGCATTATACTTAATTATATAAGGGAGATGTACTTTTAGTAAAAAGTAGCTCTCCAATTTCAAAAGTACATCAACGTAGTATTAATACTTAGATTTAAAGATTTTCTGGGATAAATGAAATACATTCCCAGCAGCCATCTCCCTTTGCCTCTATCTTATTGCATATTTTGTCCTAATGTGCTTTCATATTTACATGTCACCATGTTTCCATTGGCTAGTACCTTAAAGTCAGATGTCTGTCAAGCAAACTGACCAGTGACAGAATTGCTTTGTGAGGTTTACATCTTTATGACATCAAATGCTTCACATGAAAAATGCAGTTCATTGTCAAAAATCAGCTATATTAGGAGAGTGAGAATTGTGTTTTAGCATCAATTACACACTAAATATGCTGTCATTGTGTATGTTTAATGGATGTCTTTCAGTTTTAAAGATAGACAGACCGATAGATAGATAGATAGATAGATAGAAAGATAGATAGATAGAAAGATAGATAGATAGATAGATAGATAGATAGACAGACAGACTGATTTCAACTGGAAGCAGTGCTTACATATTGCTTAATTTTTGGTGGTTATTAAATAGTATGGGTAGGCAAGAAAAGTGCATATATCTTTTATTAGCATAAACTTACCCAAATGCGCTCTTGCATATTTAAGGCATTCAAAGTAATAATATTTCACAGCATTAATACAGTTATGTACTAGACTGGACAATGGTAAGCAGAGCCAGTACTTATATCAACAATGGCCTTATCTGTGTGAAGTTTGTATGTTCTCCCTGTGTTTGCGTGGGTTTCCTCCCACACTCCAAAAAACATACTGTTAGGTTAATTGGCTGCTATCAAAATTGACCCTAGTCTCTCCCTCTCTGTCTGTGTGTGAGTGTGTGTCTATATTAGGGAATTTAGACTGTAAGCTCCAATAGGGTAGGGACTGATGTGAATGGGTTCTCTGTACAGCGCTGCGCTATTAGTGACACTATATAAATAAATGATAATGAGGATGATGATGATATGTGTTTACTATGCCTATACACATAGCCAGCTTTCACACTTGATTGGCAGATTAATGCATCATTATTGCTAAGTTTGATAACAGTTGTCTAATACAGTGACACTGGTAGAGAAAACCACTATAGACATTCACATAAGCAGCTCTCATCATCATCATTTATGGCATAAGACTTCTTTAATTATACTAAGTTTTTGAGCAGGTCTGCATTATACTTAATTATATAAGGGAGATGTACTTTTAGTAAAAAGTAGCTCTCCAATTTCAAAAGTACATCAACGTAGTATTAATACTTAGATTTAAAGATTTTCTGGGATAAATGAAATACATTCCCAGCAGCCATCTCCCTTTGCCTCTATCTTATTGCATATTTTGTCCTAATGTGCTTTCATATTTACATGTCACCATGTTTCCATTGGCTAGTACCTTAAAGTTAGATGTCTGTCAAGCAAACTGACCAGTGACAGAATTGCTTTGTGAGGTTTACATCTT
>NW_027448509.1:272500-275000 GCF_038048845.1 Mixophyes fleayi
ACATGAAAAATGCAGTTCATTGTCAAAAATCAGCTATATTAGGAGAGTGAGAATTGTGTTTTAGCATCAATTACACACTAAATATGCTGTCATTGTGTATGTTTAATGGATGTCTTTCAGTTTTAAAGATAGACAGACGGATAGATAGATAGAAAGATAGAAAGATAGATAGATAGAAAGATAGATAGATAGACAGACAGACAGACTGATTTCAACTGGAAGCAGTGCTTACATATTGCTTAATTTTTGGTGGTTATTAAATAGTATGGGTAGGCAAGAAAAGTGCATATATCTTTTATTAGCATAAACTTACCCAAATGCGCTCTTGCATATTTAAGGCATTCAAAGTAATAATATTTCACAGCATTAATACAGTTATGTACTAGACTGGACAATGGTAAGCAGAGCCAGTACTTATATCAACAATGGCCTTATCTGTGTGAAGTTTGTATGTTCTCCCTGTGTTTGCGTGGGTTTCCTCCGGGTGCTGTGGTTTCCTCCCACACTCCAAAAAACATACTGTTAGGTTAATTGGCTGCTATCAAAATTGACCCTAGTCTCTCCCTCTCTGTCTGTGTGTGAGTGTGTGTCTATATTAGGGAATTTAGACTGTAAGCTCCAATAGGGTAGGGACTGATGTGAATGGGTTCTCTGTACAGCGCTGCGCTATTAGTGACACTATATAAATAAATGATAATGAGGATGATGATGATATGTGTTTACTATGCCTATACACATAGCCAGCTTTCACACTTGATTGGCAGATTAATGCATCATTATTGCTAAGTTTGATAACAGTTGTCTAATACAGTGACACTGGTAGAGAAAACCACTATAGACATTCACATAAGCAGCTCTCATCATCATCATTTATGGCATAAGACTTCTTTAATTATACTAAGTTTTTGAGCAGGTCTGCATTATACTTAATTATATAAGGGAGATGTACTTTTAGTAAAAAGTAGCTCTCCAATTTCAAAAGTACATCAACGTAGTATTAATACTTAGATTTAAAGATTTTCTGGGATAAATGAAATACATTCCCAGCAGCCATCTCCCTTTGCCTCTATCTTATTGCATATTTTGTCCTAATGTGCTTTCATATTTACATGTCACCATGTTTCCATTGGCTAGTACCTTAAAGTCAGATGTCTGTCAAGCAAACTGACCAGTGACAGAATTGCTTTGTGAGGTTTACATCTTTATGACATCAAATGCTTCACATGAAAAATGCAGTTCATTGTCAAAAATCAGCTATATTAGGAGAGTGAGAATTGTGTTTTAGCATCAATTACACACTAAATATGCTGTCATTGTGTATGTTTAATGGATGTCTTTCAGTTTTAAAGATAGACAGACCGATAGATAGATAGATAGATAGAAAGATAGATAGATAGAAAGATAGATAGATAGAAAGATAGATAGATAGAAAGATAGATAGATAGACAGACAGACAGACTGATTTCAACTGGAAGCAGTGCTTACATATTGCTTAATTTTTGGTGGTTATTAAATAGTATGGGTAGGCAAGAAAAGTGCATATATCTTTTATTAGCATAAACTTACCCAAATGCGCTCTTGCATATTTAAGGCATTCAAAGTAATAATATTTCACAGCATTAATACAGTTATGTACTAGACTGGACAATGGTAAGCAGAGCCAGTACTTATATCAACAATGGCCTTATCTGTGTGAAGTTTGTATGTTCTCCCTGTGTTTGCGTGGGTTTCCTCCGGGTGCTGTGGTTTCCTCCCACACTCCAAAAAACATACTGTTAGGTTAATTGGCTGCTATCAAAATTGACCCTAGTCTCTCCCTCTCTGTCTGTGTGTGAGTGTGTGTCTATATTAGGGAATTTAGACTGTAAGCTCCAATAGGGTAGGGACTGATGTGAATGGGTTCTCTGTACAGCGCTGCGCTATTAGTGACACTATATAAATAAATGATAATGAGGATGATGATGATATGTGTTTACTATGCCTATACACATAGCCAGCTTTCACACTTGATTGGCAGATTAATGCATCATTATTGCTAAGTTTGATAACAGTTGTCTAATACAGTGACACTGGTAGAGAAAACCACTATAGACATTCACATAAGCAGCTCTCATCATCATCATTTATGGCATAAGACTTCTTTAATTATACTAAGTTTTTGAGCAGGTCTGCATTATACTTAATTATATAAGGGAGATGTACTTTTAGTAAAAAGTAGCTCTCCAATTTCAAAAGTACATCAACGTAGTATTAATACTTAGATTTAAAGATTTTCTGGGATAAATGAAATACATTCCCAGCAGCCATCTCCCTTTGCCTCTATCTTATTGCATATTTTGTCCTAATGTGCTTTCATATTTACATGTCACCATGTTTCCATTGGCTAGTACCTTAAAGTCAGATGTCTGTCAAGCAAACTGACCAGTGACAGAATTGCTTTGTGAGGTTTACATCTTTATGACATCAAATGCTTCACATGAAAAATGCAGTTCATTGTCAA
>NW_027448509.1:280000-283417 GCF_038048845.1 Mixophyes fleayi
GTTTTAGCATCAATTACACACTAAATATGCTGTCATTGTGTATGTTTAATGGATGTCTTTCAGTTTTAAAGATAGACAGACGGATAGATAGATAGAAAGATAGAAAGATAGATAGATAGAAAGATAGATAGATAGACAGACAGACAGACTGATTTCAACTGGAAGCAGTGCTTACATATTGCTTAATTTTTGGTGGTTATTAAATAGTATGGGTAGGCAAGAAAAGTGCATATATCTTTTATTAGCATAAACTTACCCAAATGCGCTCTTGCATATTTAAGGCATTCAAAGTAATAATATTTCACAGCATTAATACAGTTATGTACTAGACTGGACAATGGTAAGCAGAGCCAGTACTTATATCAACAATGGCCTTATCTGTGTGAAGTTTGTATGTTCTCCCTGTGTTTGCGTGGGTTTCCTCCGGGTGCTGTGGTTTCCTCCCACACTCCAAAAAACATACTGTTAGGTTAATTGGCTGCTATCAAAATTGACCCTAGTCTCTCCCTCTCTGTCTGTGTGTGAGTGTGTGTCTATATTAGGGAATTTAGACTGTAAGCTCCAATAGGGTAGGGACTGATGTGAATGGGTTCTCTGTACAGCGCTGCGCTATTAGTGACACTATATAAATAAATGATAATGAGGATGATGATGATATGTGTTTACTATGCCTATACACATAGCCAGCTTTCACACTTGATTGGCAGATTAATGCATCATTATTGCTAAGTTTGATAACAGTTGTCTAATACAGTGACACTGGTAGAGAAAACCACTATAGACATTCACATAAGCAGCTCTCATCATCATCATTTATGGCATAAGACTTCTTTAATTATACTAAGTTTTTGAGCAGGTCTGCATTATACTTAATTATATAAGGGAGATGTACTTTTAGTAAAAAGTAGCTCTCCAATTTCAAAAGTACATCAACGTAGTATTAATACTTAGATTTAAAGATTTTCTGGGATAAATGAAATACATTCCCAGCAGCCATCTCCCTTTGCCTCTATCTTATTGCATATTTTGTCCTAATGTGCTTTCATATTTACATGTCACCATGTTTCCATTGGCTAGTACCTTAAAGTCAGATGTCTGTCAAGCAAACTGACCAGTGACAGAATTGCTTTGTGAGGTTTACATCTTTATGACATCAAATGCTTCACATGAAAAATGCAGTTCATTGTCAAAAATCAGCTATATTAGGAGAGTGAGAATTGTGTTTTAGCATCAATTACACACTAAATATGCTGTCATTGTGTATGTTTAATGGATGTCTTTCAGTTTTAAAGATAGACAGACGGATAGATAGATAGAAAGATAGAAAGATAGATAGATAGAAAGATAGATAGATAGATAGACAGACAGACAGACTGATTTCAACTGGAAGCAGTGCTTACATATTGCTTAATTTTTGGTGGTTATTAAATAGTATGGGTAGGCAAGAAAAGTGCATATATCTTTTATTAGCATAAACTTACCCAAATGCGCTCTTGCATATTTAAGGCATTCAAAGTAATAATATTTCACAGCATTAATACAGTTATGTACTAGACTGGACAATGGTAAGCAGAGCCAGTACTTATATCAACAATGGCCTTATCTGTGTGAAGTTTGTATGTTCTCCCTGTGTTTGCGTGGGTTTCCTCCGGGTGCTGTGGTTTCCTCCCACACTCCAAAAAACATACTGTTAGGTTAATTGGCTGCTATCAAAATTGATCCTAGTCTCTCCCTCTCTGTCTGTGTGTGAGTGTGTGTCTATATTAGGGAATTTAGACTGTAAGCTCCAATAGGGTAGGGACTGATGTGAATGGGTTCTCTGTACAGCGCTGCGCTATTAGTGACACTATATAAATAAATGATAATGAGGATGATGATGATATGTGTTTACTATGCCTATACACATAGCCAGCTTTCACACTTGATTGGCAGATTAATGCATCATTATTGCTAAGTTTGATAACAGTTGTCTAATACAGTGACACTGGTAGAGAAAACCACTATAGACATTCACATAAGCAGCTCTCATCATCATCATTTATGGCATAAGACTTCTTTAATTATACTAAGTTTTTGAGCAGGTCTGCATTATACTTAATTATATAAGGGAGATGTACTTTTAGTAAAAAGTAGCTCTCCAATTTCAAAAGTACATCAACGTAGTATTAATACTTAGATTTAAAGATTTTCTGGGATAAATGAAATACATTCCCAGCAGCCATCTCCCTTTGCCTCTATCTTATTGCATATTTTGTCCTAATGTGCTTTCATATTTACATGTCACCATGTTTCCATTGGCTAGTACCTTAAAGTCAGATGTCTGTCAAGCAAACTGACCAGTGACAGAATTGCTTTGTGAGGTTTACATCTTTATGACATCAAATGCTTCACATGAAAAATGCAGTTCATTGTCAAAAATCAGCTATATTAGGAGAGTGAGAATTGTGTTTTAGCATCAATTACACACTAAATATGCTGTCATTGTGTATGTTTAATGGATGTCTTTCAGTTTTAAAGATAGACAGACCGATAGATAGATAGAAAGATAGAAAGATAGATAGATAGAAAGATAGATAGATAGATAGACAGACAGACAGACTGATTTCAACTGGAAGCAGTGCTTACATATTGCTTAATTTTTGGTGGTTATTAAATAGTATGGGTAGGCAAGAAAAGTGCATATATCTTTTATTAGCATAAACTTACCCAAATGCGCTCTTGCATATTTAAGGCATTCAAAGTAATAATATTTCACAGCATTAATACAGTTATGTACTAGACTGGACAATGGTAAGCAGAGCCAGTACTTATATCAACAATGGCCTTATCTGTGTGAAGTTTGTATGTTCTCCCTGTGTTTGCGTGGGTTTCCTCCGGGTGCTGTGGTTTCCTCCCACACTCCAAAAAACATACTGTTAGGTTAATTGGCTGCTATCAAAATTGACCCTAGTCTCTCCCTCTCTGTCTGTGTGTGAGTGTGTGTCTATATTAGGGAATTTAGACTGTAAGCTCCAATAGGGTAGGGACTGATGTGAATGGGTTCTCTGTACAGCGCTGCGCTATTAGTGACACTATATAAATAAATGATAATGAGGATGATGATGATATGTGTTTACTATGCCTATACACATAGCCAGCTTTCACACTTGATTGGCAGATTAATGCATCATTATTGCTAAGTTTGATAACAGTTGTCTAATACAGTGACACTGGTAGAGAAAACCACTATAGACATTCACATAAGCAGCTCTCATCATCATCATTTATGGCATAAGACTTCTTTAATTATACTAAGTTTTTGAGCAGGTCTGCATTATACTTAATTATATAAGGGAGATGTACTTTTAGTAAAAAGTAGCTCTCCAATTTCAAAAGTACATCAACGTAGTATTAATACTTAGATTTAAAGATTTTCTA
>NW_027448510.1:0-35653 GCF_038048845.1 Mixophyes fleayi
TCGGCAATGAAGAAATGACTATGTTTTGCGATTTCTCCTGCTCAGAAAGACTTAGAAAGTTGATAATTGTGGGCAATGTAAGAAATGTCATGAGAAACAAGAATTATGTAAAAGAATTGATGTAAGTCATTGTTTCCAAGAGAATGGGAGACCGGAGTGTAAAAAAGCGTTGTTTTTGGACGGCAATGAAGAAATGACTGTTTTGCGATTTCTCTTGCTCAGAAAGACTTAGAAAGTTGATAATTGTGGGCAATGTTAGAAATGTCATGAGAAACAAGAATTATGTAAAAGAATTGATGTAAGTCATTGTTTCCAAGAGAAAGGGAGACAGGAGTGTAAAAAAGCGTTGTTTTTATACGGCAATGAAGAAATGACTATGTTTTGCGATTTCTCCTGCTCAGAAAGACTTAGAAAGTTGATAATTGTGGGCAATGTTAGAAATGTCATGAGAAACAAGAATTATGTAAAAGAATTGATGTAAGTCATTGTTTCCAAGAGAAAGGGAGACAGGAGTGTAAAAAAGCGTTTGTTTTTTGACGGCAATGAAGAAATGACTATGTTTTGCGATTTCTCCTGCTCAGAAAGACTTAGAAAGTTGATAATTGTGGGCAATGTAAGAAATGTCATGAGAAACAAGAATTATGTAAAAGAATTGATGTAAGTCATTGTTTCCAAGAGAAAGGGAGACAGGAGTGTAAAAAAGCGTTGTTTTTTGACGGCAATGTAGAAATGACTATGTTTTGCGATTTCTCCTGCTCAGAAAGACTTAGAAAGTTAATAATTGTGGGCAATGTTAGAAATGTCATGAGAAACAAGAATTATGTAAAAGAATTGATGTAAGTCATTGTTTTCAAGAGAAAGGGAGACCGGAGTGTAAAAAAGCATTGTTTTTGGACGGCAATGAAGAAATGACTGTTTTGCGATTTCTCTTGCTCAGAAAGACTTAGAAAGTTGATAATTGTGGGCAATGTTAGAAATGTCATGAGAAACAAGAATTATGTAAAAGAATTGATGTAAGTCATTGTTTCCAAGAGAAAGGGAGACCGGAGTGTAAAAAAGCGTTGTTTTTGGACGGCAATGAAGAAATGACTGTTTTGCGATTTCTCTTGCTCAGAAAGACTTAGAAAGTTGATAATTGTGGGCAATGTTAGAAATGTCATGAGAAACAAGAATTATGTAAAAGAATTGATGTAAGTCATTGTTTCCAAGAGAAAGGGAGACCGGAGTGTAATAAAGCGTTGTTTTTGGACGGCAATAAAGAAATGACTGTTTTGCGATTTCTCTTGCTCAGAAAGACTTAGAAAGTTGATAATTGTGGGCAATGTTAGAAATGTCATGAGAAACAAGAATTATGTAAAAGAATTGATGTAAGTCATTGTTTCCAAGAGAAAGGGAGACAGGAGTGTAAAAAAAGCGTTGTTTTTGGACGGCAATGAAGAAATGACTATGTTTTGCGATTTCTCCTGCTCAGAAAGACTTAGAAAGTTGATAATTGTGGGCAATGTTAGAAATGTCATGAGAAACAAGAATTATGTAAAAGAATTGATGTAAGTCATTGTTTCCAAGAGAAAGGGAGACAGGAGTGTAAAAAAGCGTTGTTTTTGGACGGCAATGAAGAAATGACTATGTTTTGCGATTTCTCCTGCTCAGAAAGACTTAGAAAGTTGATAATTGTGGGCAATGTAAGAAATGTCATGAGAAACAAGAATTATGTAAAAGAATTGATGTAAGTCATTGTTTCCAAGAGAAAGGGAGACAGGAGTGTAAAAAAGCGTTGTTTTTTGACGGCAATGTAGAAATGACTATGTTTTGCGATTTCTCCTGCTCAGAAAGACTTAGAAAGTTGATAATTGTGGGCAATGTTAGAAATGTCATGAGAAACAGGAATTATGTAAAAGAATTGATGTAAGTCATTGTTTTCAAGAGAAAGGGAGACCGGAGTGTAAAAAAGCATTGTTTTTGGACGGCAATGAAGAAATGACTGTTTTGCGATTTCTCTTGCTCAGAAAGACTTAGAAAGTTGATAATTGTGGGCAATGTTAGAAATGTCATGAGAAACAAGAATTATGTAAAAGAATTGATGTAAGTCATTGTTTCCAAGAGAAAGGGAGACCGGAGTGTAAAAAAGCGTTGTTTTTGGACGGCAATGAAGAAATGACTGTTTTGCGATTTCTCTTGCTCAGAAAGACTTAGAAAGTTAATAATTGTGGGCAATGTTAGAAATGTCATGAGAAACAAGAATTATGTAAAAGAATTGATGTAAGTCATTGTTTCCAAGAGAAAGGGAGACCGGAGTGTAAAAAAGCGTTGTTTTTGGACGGCAATGAAAAATGACTATGTTTTGCGATTTCTCCTGCTCAGAAAGACTTAGAAAGTTGATAATTGTGGGCAATGTAAGAAATGTCATGAGAAACAAGAATTATGTAAAAGAATTGATGTAAGTCATTGTTTCCAAGAGAAAGGGAGACAGGAGTGTAAAAAAGCGTTGTTTTTGGACGGCAATGAAAAATGACTATGTTTTGCGATTTCTCCTGCTCAGAAAGACTTAGAAAGTTGATAATTGTGGGCAATGTTAGAAATGTCATGAGAAACAAGAATTATGTAAAAGAATTGATGTAAGTCATTGTTTCCAAGAGAAAGGGAGTCAGGAGTGTAAAAAAGCGTTGTTTTTGGACGGCAATGAAGAAATGACTATGTTTTGCGATTTCTCCTGCTCAGAAAGACTTAGAAAGTTGATAATTGTGGGCAATGTAAGAAATGTCATGAGAAACAAGAATTATGTAAAAGAATTGATGTAAGTCATTGTTTCCAAGAGAAAGGGAGACAGGAGTGTAAAAAAGCGTTGTTTTTGGACGGCAATGAAAAATGACTATGTTTTGCGATTTCTCCTGCTCAGAAAGACTTAGAAAGTTGATAATTGTGGGCAATGTTAGAAATGTCATGAGAAACAAGAATTATGTAAAAGAATTGATGTAAGTCATTGTTTCCAAGAGAAAGGGAGACAGGAGTGTAAAAAAGCGTTGTTTTTGGACGGCAATGAAGAAATGACTATGTTTTGAGATTTCTCCTGCTCAGAAAGACTTAGAAAGTTGATAATTGTGGGCAATGTTAGAAATGTCATGAGAAACAAGAATTATGTAAAAGAATTGATGTAAGTCATTGTTTCCAAGAGAAAGGGAGACCGGAGTGTAAAAAAGCATTGTTTTTGGACGGCAATGAAGAAATGACTGTTTTGCGATTTCTCTTGCTCAGAAAGACTTAGAAAGTTGATAATTGTGGGCAATGTTAGAAATGTCATGAGAAACAAGAATTATGTAAAAGAATTGATGTAAGTCATTGTTTCCAAGAGAAAGGGAGACCGGAGTGTAAAAAAGCGTTGTTTTTGGACGGCAATGAAGAAATGACTGTTTTGCGATTTCTCTTGCTCAGAAAGACTTAGAAAGTTGATAATTGTGGGCAATGTTAGAAATGTCATGAGAAACAAGAATTATGTAAAAGAATTGATGTAAGTCATTGTTTCCAAGAGAAAGGGGAGACCGGAGTGTAAAAAAGCGTTGTTTTTGGACGGCAATGAAGAAATGACTATGTTTTGCGATTTCTCCTGCTCAGAAAGACTTAGAAAGTTGATAATTGTGGGCAATGTTAGAAATGTCATGAGAAACAAGAATTATGTAAAAGAATTGATGTAAGTCATTGTTTCCAAGAGAAAGGGAGACCGGAGTGTAAAAAAGCGTTGTTTTTGGACAGCATTGAAGAAATGACTATGTTTTGCGATTTCTCTTGCTCAGAAAGACTTAGAAAGTTGATAATTGTGGGCAATGTTAGAAATGTCATGAGAAACAAGAATTATGTAAAAGAATTGATGTAAGTCATTGTTTCCAAGAGAAAGGGAGACCGGAGTGTAAAAAAGCGTTGTTTTTGGACGGCAATGAAGAAATGACTGTTTTGCGATTTCTCTTGCTCAGAAAGACTTAGAAAGTTGATAATTGTGGGCAATGTTAGAAATGTCATGAGAAACAAGAATTATGTAAAAGAATTGATGTAAGTCATTGTTTCCAAGAGAAAGGGAGACCGGAGTGTAAAAAAGCGTTGTTTTTGGACGGCAATGAAGAAATGACTGTTTTGCGATTTCTCTTGCTCAGAAAGACTTAGAAAGTTGATAATTGTGGGCAATGTTAGAAATGTCATGAGAAACAAGAATTATGTAAAAGAATTGATGTAAGTCATTGTTTCCAAGAGAAAGGGAGACAGGAGTGTAAAAAAGCGTTGTTTTTGGACGGCAATGAAGAAATGACTATGTTTTGCGATTTCTCCTGCTCAGAAAGACTTAGAAAGTTGATAATTGTGGGCAATGTTAGAAATGTCATGAGAAACAAGAATTATGTAAAAGAATTGATGTAAGTCATTGTTTCCAAGAGAAAGGGAGACAGGAGTGTAAAAAAGCGTTGTTTTTGGACGGCAATGAAGAAATGACTATGTTTTACGATTTCTCCTGCTCAGAAAGACTTAGAAAGTTGATAATTGTGGGCAATGTAAGAAATGTCATGAGAAACAAGAATTATGTAAAAGAATTGATGTAAGTCATTGTTTCCAAGAGAAAGGGAGACAGGAGTGTAAAAAAGCGTTGTTTTTTGACGGCAATGAAGAAATGACTATGTTTTGCGATTTCTCCTGCTCAGAAAGACTTAGAAAGTTGATAATTGTGGGCAATGTAAGAAATGTCATGAGAAACAAGAATTATGTAAAAGAATTGATGTAAGTCATTGTTTCCAAGAGAAAGGGAGACAGGAGTGTAAAAAAGCGTTGTTTTTTGACGGCAATGTAGAAATGACTATGTTTTGCGATTTCTCCTGCTCAGAAAGACTTAGAAAGTTGATAATTGTGGGCAATGTTAGAAATGTCATGAGAAACAGGAATTATGTAAAAGAATTGATGTAAGTCATTGTTTTCAAGAGAAAGGGAGACCGGAGTGTAAAAAAGCATTGTTTTTGGACGGCAATGAAGAAATGACTGTTTTGCGATTTCTCTTGCTCAGAAAGACTTAGAAAGTTGATAATTGTGGGCAATGTTAGAAATGTCATGAGAAACAAGAATTATGTAAAAGAATTGATGTAAGTCATTGTTTCCAAGAGAAAGGGAGACTGGAGTGTAAAAAAGCGTTGTTTTTGGACGGCAATGAAGAAATGACTGTTTTGCGATTTCTCTTGCTCAGAAAGACTTAGAAAGTTAATAATTGTGGGCAATGTTAGAAATGTCATGAGAAACAAGAATTATGTAAAAGAATTGATGTAAGTCATTGTTTCCAAGAGAAAGGGAGACCGGAGTGTAAAAAAGCGTTGTTTTTGGACGGCAGTGAAGAAATGACTATGTTTTGCGATTTCTCCTGCTCAGAAAGACTTAGAAAGTTGATAATTGTGGGCAATGTAAGAAATGTCATGAGAAACAAGAATTATGTAAAAGAATTGATGTAAGTCATTGTTTCCAAGAGAATGGGAGACCGGAGTGTAAAAAAGCGTTGTTTTTGGACGGCAATGAAGAAATGACTGTTTTGCGATTTCTCTTGCTCAGAAAGACTTAGAAAGTTGATAATTGTGGGCAATGTTAGAAATGTCATGAGAAACAAGAATTATGTAAAAGAATTGATGTAAGTCATTGTTTCCAAGAGAAAGGGAGACAGGAGTGTAAAAAAGCGTTGTTTTTATACGGCAATGAAGAAATGACTATGTTTTGCGATTTCTCCTGCTCAGAAAGACTTAGAAAGTTGATAATTGTGGGCAATGTTAGAAATGTCATGAGAAACAAGAATTATGTAAAAGAATTGATGTAAGTCATTGTTTCCAAGAGAAAGGGAGACAGGAGTGTAAAAAAGCGTTGTTTTTTGACGGCAATGAAGAAATGACTATGTTTTGCGATTTCTCCTGCTCAGAAAGACTTAGAAAGTTGATAATTGTGGGCAATGTAAGAAATGTCATGAGAAACAAGAATTATGTAAAAGAATTGATGTAAGTCATTGTTTCCAAGAGAAAGGGAGACAGGAGTGTAAAAAAGCGTTGTTTTTTGACGGCAATGTAGAAATGACTATGTTTTGCGATTTCTCCTGCTCAGAAAGACTTAGAAAGTTAATAATTGTGGGCAATGTTAGAAATGTCATGAGAAACAAGAATTATGTAAAAGAATTGATGTAAGTCATTGTTTTCAAGAGAAAGGGAGACCGGAGTGTAAAAAAGCATTGTTTTTGGACGGCAATGAAGAAATGACTGTTTTGCGATTTCTCTTGCTCAGAAAGACTTAGAAAGTTGATAATTGTGGGCAATGTTAGAAATGTCATGAGAAACAAGAATTATGTAAAAGAATTGATGTAAGTCATTGTTTCCAAGAGAAAGGGAGACCGGAGTGTAAAAAAGCGTTGTTTTTGGACGGCAATGAAGAAATGACTGTTTTGCGATTTCTCTTGCTCAGAAAGACTTAGAAAGTTAATAATTGTGGGCAATGTTAGAAATGTCATGAGAAACAAGAATTATGTAAAAGAATTGATGTAAGTCATTGTTTCCAAGAGAAAGGGAGACAGGAGTGTAAAAAAGCGTTGTTTTTGGACGGCAATGAAGAAATGACTATGTTTTGCGATTTCTCCTGCTCAGAAAGACTTAGAAAGTTGATAATTGTGGGCAATGTTAGAAATGTCATGAGAAACAAGAATTATGTAAAAGAATTGATGTAAGTCATTGTTTCCAAGAGAAAGGGAGACAGGAGTGTAAAAAAGCGTTGTTTTTGGACGGCAATGAAGAAATGACTATGTTTTACGATTTCTCCTGCTCAGAAAGACTTAGAAAGTTGATAATTGTGGGCAATGTAAGAAATGTCATGAGAAACAAGAATTATGTAAAAGAATTGATGTAAGTCATTGTTTCCAAGAGAAAGGGAGACAGGAGTGTAAAAAAGCGTTGTTTTTTGACGGCAATGAAGAAATGACTATGTTTTGCGATTTCTCCTGCTCAGAAAGACTTAGAAAGTTGATAATTGTGGGCAATGTAAGAAATGTCATGAGAAACAAGAATTATGTAAAAGAATTGATGTAAGTCATTGTTTCCAAGAGAAAGGGAGACAGGAGTGTAAAAAAGCGTTGTTTTTTGACGGCAATGTAGAAATGACTATGTTTTGCGATTTCTCCTGCTCAGAAAGACTTAGAAAGTTGATAATTGTGGGCAATGTTAGAAATGTCATGAGAAACAGGAATTATGTAAAAGAATTGATGTAAGTCATTGTTTTCAAGAGAAAGGGAGACCGGAGTGTAAAAAAGCATTGTTTTTGGACGGCAATGAAGAAATGACTGTTTTGCGATTTCTCTTGCTCAGAAAGACTTAGAAAGTTGATAATTGTGGGCAATGTTAGAAATGTCATGAGAAACAAGAATTATGTAAAAGAATTGATGTAAGTCATTGTTTCCAAGAGAAAGGGAGACCGGAGTGTAAAAAAGCGTTGTTTTTGGACGGCAATGAAGAAATGACTGTTTTGCGATTTCTCTTGCTCAGAAAGACTTAGAAAGTTAATAATTGTGGGCAATGTTAGAAATGTCATGAGAAACAAGAATTATGTAAAAGAATTGATGTAAGTCATTGTTTCCAAGAGAAAGGGAGACCGGAGTGTAAAAAAGCGTTGTTTTTGGACGGCAATGAAGAAATGACTATGTTTTGCGATTTCTCCTGCTCAGAAAGACTTAGAAAGTTGATAATTGTGGGCAATGTAAGAAATGTCATGAGAAACAAGAATTATGTAAAAGAATTGATGTAAGTCATTGTTTCCAAGAGAATGGGAGACCGGAGTGTAAAAAAGCGTTGTTTTTGGACGGCAATGAAGAAATGACTGTTTTGCGATTTCTCTTGCTCAGAAAGACTTAGAAAGTTGATAATTGTGGGCAATGTTAGAAATGTCATGAGAAACAAGAATTATGTAAAAGAATTGATGTAAGTCATTGTTTCCAAGAGAAAGGGAGACAGGAGTGTAAAAAAGCGTTGTTTTTATACGGCAATGAAGAAATGACTATGTTTTGCGATTTCTCCTGCTCAGAAAGACTTAGAAAGTTGATAATTGTGGGCAATGTTAGAAATGTCATGAGAAACAAGAATTATGTAAAAGAATTGATGTAAGTCATTGTTTCCAAGAGAAAGGGAGACAGGAGTGTAAAAAAGCGTTGTTTTTGGACGGCAATGAAGAAATGACTATGTTTTACGATTTCTCCTGCCCAGAAAGACTTAGAAAGTTGATAATTGTGGGCAATGTAAGAAATGTCATGAGAAACAAGAATTATGTAAAAGAATTGATGTAAGTCATTGTTTCCAAGAGAAAGGGAGACAGGAGTGTAAAAAAGCGTTGTTTTTATACGGCAATGAAGAAATGACTATGTTTTGCGATTTCTCCTGCTCAGAAAGACTTAGAAAGTTGATAATTGTGGGCAATGTTAGAAATGTCATGAGAAACAAGAATTATGTAAAAGAATTGATGTAAGTCATTGTTTCCAAGAGAAAGGGAGACAGGAGTGTAAAAAAGCGTTGTTTTTGGACGGCAATGAAGAAATGACTATGTTTTACGATTTCTCCTGCCCAGAAAGACTTAGAAAGTTGATAATTGTGGGCAATGTTAGAAATGTCATGAGAAACAAGAATTATGTAAAAGAATTGATGTAAGTCATTGTTTCCAAGAGAAAGGGAGACAGGAGTGTAAAAAAGCGTTGTTTTTATACGGCAATGAAGAAATGACTATGTTTTGCGATTTCTCCTGCTCAGAAAGACTTAGAAAGTTGATAATTGTGGGCAATGTTAGAAATGTCATGAGAAACAAGAATTATGTAAAAGAATTGATGTAAGTCATTGTTTCCAAGAGAAAGGGAGACAGGAGTGTAAAAAAGCGTTGTTTTTGGACGGCAATGAAGAAATGACTATGTTTTACGATTTCTCCTGCCCAGAAAGACTTAGAAAGTTGATAATTGTGGGCAATGTAAGAAATGTCATGAGAAACAAGAATTATGTAAAAGAATTGATGTAAGTCATTGTTTCCAAGAGAAAGGGAGACAGGAGTGTAAAAAAGCGTTGTTTTTTGACGGCAATGAAGAAATGACTATGTTTTGCGATTTCTCCTGCTCAGAAAGACTTAGAAAGTTGATAATTGTGGGCAATGTAAGAAATGTCATGAGAAACAAGAATTATGTAAAAGAATTGATGTAAGTCATTGTTTCCAAGAGAAAGGGAGACAGGAGTGTAAAAAAGCGTTGTTTTTTGACGGCAATGTAGAAATGACTATGTTTTGCGATTTCTCCTGCTCAGAAAGACTTAGAAAGTTGATAATTGTGGGCAATGTTAGAAATGTCATGAGAAACAAGAATTATGTAAAAGAATTGATGTAAGTCATTGTTTCCAAGAGAAAGGGAGACAGGAGTGTAAAAAAGCGTTGTTTTTGGACGGCAATGAAGAAATGACTATGTTTTACGATTTCTCCTGCTCAGAAAGACTTAGAAAGTTGATAATTGTGGGCAATGTAAGAAATGTCATGAGAAACAAGAATTATGTAAAAGAATTGATGTAAGTCATTGTTTCCAAGAGAAAGGGAGACAGGAGTGTAAAAAAGCGTTGTTTTTTGACGGCAATGAAGAAATGACTATGTTTTGCGATTTCTCCTGCTCAGAAAGACTTAGAAAGTTGATAATTGTGGGCAATGTAAGAAATGTCATGAGAAACAAGAATTATGTAAAAGAATTGATGTAAGTCATTGTTTCCAAGAGAAAGGGAGACAGGAGTGTAAAAAAGCGTTGTTTTTTGACGGCAATGTAGAAATGACTATGTTTTGCGATTTCTCCTGCTCAGAAAGACTTAGAAAGTTGATAATTGTGGGCAATGTTAGAAATGTCATGAGAAACAGGAATTATGTAAAAGAATTGATGTAAGTCATTGTTTTCAAGAGAAAGGGAGACCGGAGTGTAAAAAAGCATTGTTTTTGGACGGCAATGAAGAAATGACTGTCTTGCGATTTCTCTTGCTCAGAAAGACTTAGAAAGTTGATAATTGTGGGCAATGTTAGAAATGTCATGAGAAACAAGAATTATGTAAAAGAATTGATGTAAGTCATTGTTTCCAAGAGAAAGGGAGACCGGAGTGTAAAAAAGCGTTGTTTTTGGACGGCAATGAAGAAATGACTGTTTTGCGATTTCTCTTGCTCAGAAAGACTTAGAAAGTTAATAATTGTGGGCAATGTTAGAAATGTCATGAGAAACAAGAATTATGTAAAAGAATTGATGTAAGTCATTGTTTCCAAGAGAAAGGGAGACCGGAGTGTAAAAAAGCGTTGTTTTTGGACGGCAATGAAGAAATGACTATGTTTTGCGATTTCTCCTGCTCAGAAAGACTTAGAAAGTTGATAATTGTGGGCAATGTAAGAAATGTCATGAGAAACAAGAATTATGTAAAAGAATTGATGTAAGTCATTGTTTCCAAGAGAATGGGAGACCGGAGTGTAAAAAAGCGTTGTTTTTGGACGGCAATGAAGAAATGACTGTTTTGCGATTTCTCTTGCTCAGAAAGACTTAGAAAGTTGATAATTGTGGGCAATGTTAGAAATGTCATGAGAAACAAGAATTATGTAAAAGAATTGATGTAAGTCATTGTTTCCAAGAGAAAGGGAGACAGGAGTGTAAAAAAGCGTTGTTTTTATACGGCAATGAAGAAATGACTATGTTTTGCGATTTCTCCTGCTCAGAAAGACTTAGAAAGTTGATAATTGTGGGCAATGTTAGAAATGTCATGAGAAACAAGAATTATGTAAAAGAATTGATGTAAGTCATTGTTTCCAAGAGAAAGGGAGACAGGAGTGTAAAAAAGCGTTGTTTTTTGACGGCAATGAAGAAATGACTATGTTTTGCGATTTCTCCTGCTCAGAAAGACTTAGAAAGTTGATAATTGTGGGCAATGTAAGAAATGTCATGAGAAACAAGAATTATGTAAAAGAATTGATGTAAGTCATTGTTTCCAAGAGAAAGGGAGACAGGAGTGTAAAAAAGCGTTGTTTTTTGACGGCAATGAAGAAATGACTATGTTTTGCGATTTCTCCTGCTCAGAAAGACTTAGAAAGTTGATAATTGTGGGCAATGTAAGAAATGTCATGAGAAACAAGAATTATGTAAAAGAATTGATGTAAGTCATTGTTTCCAAGAGAAAGGGAGACAGGAGTGTAAAAAAGCGTTGTTTTTTGACGGCAATGTAGAAATGACTATGTTTTGCGATTTCTCCTGCTCAGAAAGACTTAGAAAGTTGATAATTGTGGGCAATGTTAGAAATGTCATGAGAAACAGGAATTATGTAAAAGAATTGATGTAAGTCATTGTTTTAAAGAGAAAGGGAGACAGGAGTGTAAAAAAGCATTGTTTTTGGACGGCAATGAAGAAATGACTGTTTTGCGATTTCTCTTGCTCAGAAAGACTTAGAAAGTTGATAATTGTGGGCAATGTTAGAAATGTCATGAGAAACAAGAATTATGTAAAAGAATTGATGTAAGTCATTGTTTCCAAGAGAAAGGGAGACCGGAGTGTAAAAAAGCGTTGTTTTTGGACGGCAATGAAGAAATGACTGTTTTGCGATTTCTCTTGCTCAGAAAGACTTAGAAAGTTAATAATTGTGGGCAATGTTAGAAATGTCATGAGAAACAAGAATTATGTAAAAGAATTGATGTAAGTCATTGTTTCCAAGAGAAAGGGAGACCGGAGTGTAAAAAAGCGTTGTTTTTGGACGGCAATGAAGAAATGACTATGTTTTGCGATTTCTCCTGCTCAGAAAGACTTAGAAAGTTGATAATTGTGGGCAATGTAAGAAATGTCATGAGAAACAAGAATTATGTAAAAGAATTGATGTAAGTCATTGTTTCCAAGAGAATGGGAGACCGGAGTGTAAAAAAGCGTTGTTTTTGGACGGCAATGAAGAAATGACTGTTTTGCGATTTCTCTTGCTCAGAAAGACTTAGAAAGTTGATAATTGTGGGCAATGTTAGAAATGTCATGAGAAACAAGAATTATGTAAAAGAATTGATGTAAGTCATTGTTTCCAAGAGAAAGGGAGACAGGAGTGTAAAAAAGCGTTGTTTTTATACGGCAATGAAGAAATGACTATGTTTTGCGATTTCTCCTGCTCAGAAAGACTTAGAAAGTTGATAATTGTGGGCAATGTTAGAAATGTCATGAGAAACAGGAATTATGTAAAAGAATTGATGTAAGTCATTGTTTTCAAGAGAAAGGGAGACCGGAGTGTAAAAAAGCATTGTTTTTGGACGGCAATGAAGAAATGACTGTTTTGCGATTTCTCTTGCTCAGAAAGACTTAGAAAGTTGATAATTGTGGGCAATGTTAGAAATGTCATGAGAAACAAGAATTATGTAAAAGAATTGATGTAAGTCATTGTTTCCAAGAGAAAGGGAGACCGGAGTGTAAAAAAGCGTTGTTTTTGGACGGCAATGAAGAAATGACTGTTTTGCGATTTCTCTTGCTCAGAAAGACTTAGAAAGTTAATAATTGTGGGCAATGTTAGAAATGTCATGAGAAACAAGAATTATGTAAAAGAATTGATGTAAGTCATTGTTTCCAAGAGAAAGGGAGACCGGAGTGTAAAAAAGCGTTGTTTTTGGACGGCAATGAAGAAATGACTATGTTTTGCGATTTCTCCTGCTCAGAAAGACTTAGAAAGTTGATAATTGTGGGCAATGTAAGAAATGTCATGAGAAACAAGAATTATGTAAAAGAATTGATGTAAGTCATTGTTTCCAAGAGAAAGGGAGACCGGAGTGTAAAAAAGCGTTGTTTTTGGACGGCAATGAAGAAATGACTATGTTTTGCGATTTCTCCTGCTCAGAAAGACTTAGAAAGTTGATAATTGTGGGCAATGTAAGAAATGTCATGAGAAACAAGAATTATGTAAAAGAATTGATGTAAGTCATTGTTTCCAAGAGAATGGGAGACCGGAGTGTAAAAAAGCGTTGTTTTTGGACGGCAATGAAGAAATGACTGTTTTGCGATTTCTCTTGCTCAGAAAGACTTAGAAAGTTGATAATTGTGGGCAATGTTAGAAATGTCATGAGAAACAAGAATTATGTAAAAGAATTGATGTAAGTCATTGTTTCCAAGAGAAAGGGAGACAGGAGTGTAAAAAAGCGTTGTTTTTATACGGCAATGAAGAAATGACTATGTTTTGCGATTTCTCCTGCTCAGAAAGACTTAGAAAGTTGATAATTGTGGGCAATGTTAGAAATGTCATGAGAAACAGGAATTATGTAAAAGAATTGATGTAAGTCATTGTTTTCAAGAGAAAGGGAGACCGGAGTGTAAAAAAGCATTGTTTTTGGACGGCAATGAAGAAATGACTGTTTTGCGATTTCTCTTGCTCAGAAAGACTTAGAAAGTTGATAATTGTGGGCAATGTTAGAAATGTCATGAGAAACAAGAATTATGTAAAAGAATTGATGTAAGTCATTATTTCCAAGAGAAAGGGAGACAGGAGTGTAAAAAAGCATTGTTTTTGGACGGCAATGAAGAAATGACTATGTTTTGCGATTTCTCCTGCTCAGAAAGACTTAGAAAGTTGATAATTGTGGGCAATGTTAGAAATGTCATGAGAAACAAGAATTATGTAAAAGAATTGATGTAAGTCATTGTTTCCAAGAGAAAGGGAGACAGGAGTGTAAAAAAGCGTTGTTTTTGGACGGCAATGAAGAAATGACTATGTTTTGCGCTTTCTCCTGCTCAGAAAGACTTAGAAAGTTGATAATTGTGGGCAATGTTAGAAATGTCATGAGAAACAAGAATTATGTAAAAGAATTGATGTAAGTCATCGTTTCCAAGAGAAAGGGAGACCGGAGTGTAAAAAAGCGTTGTTTTTGGACGGCAATGAAGAAATGACTGTTTTGCGATTTCTCTTGCTCAGAGAAAGACTTAGAAAGTTGATAATTGTGGGCAATGTTAGAAATGTCATGAGAAACAAGAATTATGTAAAAGAATTGATGTAAGTCATTGTTTCCAAGAGAAAGGGAGACCGGAGTGTAAAAAGCGTTGTTTTTGGACGGCAATGAAGAAATGACTGTTTTGCGATTTCTCTTGCTCAGAAAGACTTAGAAAGTTGATAATTGTGGGCAATGTTAGAAATGTCATGAGAAACAAGAATTATGTAAAAGAATTGATGTAAGTCATTGTTTCCAAGAGAAAGGAGACAGGAGTGTAAAAAAGCGTTGTTTTTGGACGGCAATGAAGAAATGACTATGTTTTGCGATTTCTCCTGCTCAGAAAGACTTAAAAAGTTGATAATTGTGAGCAATGTTAGAAATGTCATGAGAAACAAGAATTATGTAAAAGAATTGATGTAAGTCATTGTTTCCAAGAGAAAGGGAGACAGGAGTGTAAAAAAGCGTTGTTTTTGGACGGCAATGAAGAAATGACTATGTTTTGCGATTTCTCCTGCTCAGAAAGACTTAGAAAGTTGATAATTGTGGGCAATGTTAGAAATGTCATGAGAAACAAGAATTATGTAAAAGAATTGATGTAAGTCATTGTTTCCAAGAGAAAGGGAGACAGGAGTGTAAAAAAGCGTTGTTTTTGGACGGCAATGAAGAAATGACTATGTTTTACGATTTCTCCTGCCCAGAAAGACTTAGAAAGTTGATAATTGTGGGCAATGTAAGAAATGTCATGAGAAACAAGAATTATGTAAAAGAATTGATGTAAGTCATTGTTTCCAAGAGAAAGGGAGACAGGAGTGTAAAAAAGCGTTGTTTTTTGACGGCAATGAAGAAATGACTATGTTTTGCGATTTCTCCTGCTCAGAAAGACTTAGAAAGTTGATAATTGTGGGCAATGTAAGAAATGTCATGAGAAACAAGAATTATGTAAAAGAATTGATGTAAGTCATTGTTTCCAAGAGAAAGGGAGACAGGAGTGTAAAAAAGCGTTGTTTTTTGACGGCAATGTAGAAATGACTATGTTTTGCGATTTCTCCTGCTCAGAAAGACTTAGAAAGTTGATAATTGTGGGCAATGTTAGAAATGTCATGAGAAACAGGAATTATGTAAAAGAATTGATGTAAGTCATTGTTTTAAAGAGAAAGGGAGACCGGAGTGTAAAAAAGCATTGTTTTTGGACGGCAATGAAGAAATGACTGTTTTGCGATTTCTCTTGCTCAGAAAGACTTAGAAAGTTGATAATTGTGGGCAATGTTAGAAATGTCATGAGAAACAAGAATTATGTAAAAGAATTGATGTAAGTCATTGTTTCCAAGAGAAAGGGAGACCGGAGTGTAAAAAAGCGTTGTTTTTGGACGGCAATGAAGAAATGACTGTTTTGCGATTTCTCTTGCTCAGAAAGACTTAGAAAGTTAATAATTGTGGGCAATGTTAGAAATGTCATGAGAAACAAGAATTATGTAAAAGAATTGATGTAAGTCATTGTTTCCAAGAGAAAGGGAGACCGGAGTGTAAAAAAGCGTTGTTTTTGGACGGCAATGAAGAAATGACTATGTTTTGCGATTTCTCCTGCTCAGAAAGACTTAGAAAGTTGATAATTGTGGGCAATGTAAGAAATGTCATGAGAAACAAGAATTATGTAAAAGAATTGATGTAAGTCATTGTTTCCAAGAGAATGGGAGACCGGAGTGTAAAAAAGCGTTGTTTTTGGACGGCAATGAAGAAATGACTGTTTTGCGATTTCTCTTGCTCAGAAAGACTTAGAAAGTTGATAATTGTGGGCAATGTTAGAAATGTCATGAGAAACAAGAATTATGTAAAAGAATTGATGTAAGTCATTGTTTCCAAGAGAAAGGGAGACAGGAGTGTAAAAAAGCGTTGTTTTTATACGGCAATGAAGAAATGACTATGTTTTGCGATTTCTCCTGCTCAGAAAGACTTAGAAAGTTGATAATTGTGGGCAATGTTAGAAATGTCATGAGAAACAGGAATTATGTAAAAGAATTGATGTAAGTCATTGTTTTCAAGAGAAAGGGAGACCGGAGTGTAAAAAAGCATTGTTTTTGGACGGCAATGAAGAAATGACTGTTTTGCGATTTCTCTTGCTCAGAAAGACTTAGAAAGTTGATAATTGTGGGCAATGTTAGAAATGTCATGAGAAACAAGAATTATGTAAAAGAATTGATGTAAGTCATTGTTTCCAAGAGAAAGGGAGACCGGAGTGTAAAAAAGCGTTGTTTTTGGACGGCAATGAAGAAATGACTGTTTTGCGATTTCTCTTGCTCAGAAAGACTTAGAAAGTTAATAATTGTGGGCAATGTTAGAAATGTCATGAGAAACAAGAATTATGTAAAAGAATTGATGTAAGTCATTGTTTCCAAGAGAAAGGGAGACCGGAGTGTAAAAAAGCGTTGTTTTGGGACGGCAATGAAGAAATGACTATGTTTTGCGATTTCTCCTGCTCAGAAAGACTTAGAAAGTTGATAATTGTGGGCAATGTAAGAAATGTCATGAGAAACAAGAATTATGTAAAAGAATTGATGTAAGTCATTGTTTCCAAGAGAAAGGGAGACCGGAGTGTAAAAAAGCGTTGTTTTTGGACGGCAATGAAGAAATGACTGTTTTGCGATTTCTCTTGCTCAGAAAGACTTAGAAAGTTAATAATTGTGGGCAATGTTAGAAATGTCATGAGAAACAAGAATTATGTAAAAGAATTGATGTAAGTCATTGTTTCCAAGAGAAAGGGAGACCGGAGTGTAAAAAAGCGTTGTTTTTGGACGGCAATGAAGAAATGACTATGTTTTGCGATTTCTCCTGCTCAGAAAGACTTAGAAAGTTGATAATTGTGGGCAATGTAAGAAATGTCATGAGAAACAAGAATTATGTAAAAGAATTGATGTAAGTCATTGTTTCCAAGAGAATGGGAGACCGGAGTGTAAAAAAGCGTTGTTTTTGGACGGCAATGAAGAAATGACTGTTTTGCGATTTCTCTTGCTCAGAAAGACTTAGAAAGTTGATAATTGTGGGCAATGTTAGAAATGTCATGAGAAACAAGAATTATGTAAAAGAATTGATGTAAGTCATTGTTTCCAAGAGAAAGGGAGACAGGAGTGTAAAAAAGCGTTGTTTTTATACGGCAATGAAGAAATGACTATGTTTTGCGATTTCTCCTGCTCAGAAAGACTTAGAAAGTTGATAATTGTGGGCAATGTTAGAAATGTCATGAGAAACAGGAATTATGTAAAAGAATTGATGTAAGTCATTGTTTTCAAGAGAAAGGGAGACCGGAGTGTAAAAAAGCATTGTTTTTGGACGGCAATGAATAAATGACTGTTTTGTGATTTCTCTTGCTCAGAAAGACTTAGAAAGTTGATAATTGTGGGCAATGTTAGAAATGTCATGAGAAACAAGAATTATGTAAAAGAATTGATGTAAGTCATTGTTTCCAAGAGAAAGGGAGACCGGAGTGTAAAAAAGCGTTGTTTTTGGACGGCAATGAAGAAATGACTATGTTTTGCGATTTCTCTTGCTCAGAAAGACTTAGAAAGTTGATAATTGTGGGCAATGTAAGAAATGTCATGAGAAACAAGAATTATGTAAAAGAATTGATGTAAGTCATTGTTTCCAAGAGAAAGGGAGACCGGAGTGTAAAAAAGCGTTGTTTTTGGACGGCAATGAAGAAATGACTATGTTTTGCGATTTCTCCTGCTCAGAAAGACTTAGAAAGTTGATAATTGTGGGCAATGTAAGAAATGTCATGAGAAACAAGAATTATGTAAAAGAATTGATGTAAGTCATTGTTTCCAAGAGAATGGGAGACCGGAGTGTAAAAAAGCGTTGTTTTTGGACGGCAATGAAGAAATGACTGTTTTGCGATTTCTCTTGCTCAGAAAGACTTAGAAAGTTGATAATTGTGGGCAATGTTAGAAATGTCATGAGAAACAAGAATTATGTAAAAGAATTGATGTAAGTCATTGTTTCCAAGAGAAAGGGAGACAGGAGTGTAAAAAAGCGTTGTTTTTATACGGCAATGAAGAAATGACTATGTTTTGCGATTTCTCCTGCTCAGAAAGACTTAGAAAGTTGATAATTGTGGGCAATGTTAGAAATGTCATGAGAAACAGGAATTATGTAAAAGAATTGATGTAAGTCATTGTTTTCAAGAGAAAGGGAGACCGGAGTGTAAAAAAGCATTGTTTTTGGACGGCAATGAAGAAATGACTGTTTTGCGATTTCTCTTGCTCAGAAAGACTTAGAAAGTTGATAATTGTGGGCAATGTTAGAAATGTCATGAGAAACAAGAATTATGTAAAAGAATTGATGTAAGTCATTGTTTCCAAGAGAAAGGGAGACCGGAGTGTAAAAAAGCGTTGTTTTTGGACGGCAATGAAGAAATGACTATGTTTTGCGATTTCTCCTGCTCAGAAAGACTTAGAAAGTTGATAATTGTGGGCAATGTAAGAAATGTCATGAGAAACAAGAATTATGTAAAAGAATTGATGTAAGTCATTGTTTCCAAGAGAATGGGAGACCGGA
The DNA here is from genome assembly GCF_038048845.1 of Mixophyes fleayi. Lineage (NCBI taxonomy): Eukaryota > Metazoa > Chordata > Amphibia > Anura > Limnodynastidae > Mixophyes > Mixophyes fleayi. The sequence goes on from NW_027448510.1 coordinate 18,514, forward strand.
GTGTAAAAAAGCGTTGTTTTTGGACGGCAATGAAGAAATGACTGTTTTGCGATTTCTCTTGCTCAGAAAGACTTAGAAAGTTGATAATTGTGGGCAATGTTAGAAATGTCATGAGAAACAAGAATTATGTAAAAGAATTGATGTAAGTCATTGTTTCCAAGAGAAAGGGAGACAGGAGTGTAAAAAAGCGTTGTTTTTATACGGCAATGAAGAAATGACTATGTTTTGCGATTTCTCCTGCTCAGAAAGACTTAGAAAGTTGATAATTGTGGGCAATGTTAGAAATGTCATGAGAAACAGGAATTATGTAAAAGAATTGATGTAAGTCATTGTTTTCAAGAGAAAGGGAGACCGGAGTGTAAAAAAGCATTGTTTTTGGACGGCAATGAATAAATGACTGTTTTGTGATTTCTCTTGCTCAGAAAGACTTAGAAAGTTGATAATTGTGGGCAATGTTAGAAATGTCATGAGAAACAAGAATTATGTAAAAGAATTGATGTAAGTCATTGTTTCCAAGAGAAAGGGAGACCGGAGTGTAAAAAAGCGTTGTTTTTGGACGGCAATGAAGAAATGACTGTTTTGCGATTTCTCTTGCTCAGAAAGACTTAGAAAGTTAATAATTGTGGGCAATGTTAGAAATGTCATGAGAAACAAGAATTATGTAAAAGAATTGATGTAAGTCATTGTTTCCAAGAGAAAGGGAGACCGGAGTGTAAAAAAGCGTTGTTTTTGGACGGCAATGAAGAAATGACTATGTTTTGCGATTTCTCTTGCTCAGAAAGACTTAGAAAGTTGATAATTGTGGGCAATGTAAGAAATGTCATGAGAAACAAGAATTATGTAAAAGAATTGATGTAAGTCATTGTTTCCAAGAGAAAGGGAGACCGGAGTGTAAAAAAGCGTTGTTTTTGGACGGCAATGAAGAAATGACTATGTTTTGCGATTTCTCCTGCTCAGAAAGACTTAGAAAGTTGATAATTGTGGGCAATGTAAGAAATGTCATGAGAAACAAGAATTATGTAAAAGAATTGGTGTAAGTCATTGTTTCCAAGAGAATGGGAGACCGGAGTGTAAAAAAGCGTTGTTTTTGGACGGCAATGAAGAAATGACTGTTTTGCGATTTCTCTTGCTCAGAAAGACTTAGAAAGTTGATAATTGTGGGCAATGTTAGAAATGTCATGAGAAACAAGAATTATGTAAAAGAATTGATGTAAGTCATTGTTTCCAAGAGAAAGGGAGACCGGAGTGTAAAAAAGCGTTGTTTTTGGACGGCAATGAAGAAATGACTATGTTTTGCGATTTCTCCTGCTCAGAAAGACTTAGAAAGTTGATAATTGTGGGCAATGTAAGAAATGTCATGAGAAACAAGAATTATGTAAAAGAATTGATGTAAGTCATTGTTTCCAAGAGAATGGGAGACCGGAGTGTAAAAAAGCGTTGTTTTTGGACGGCAATGAAGAAATGACTGTTTTGCGATTTCTCTTGCTCAGAAAGACTTAGAAAGTTGATAATTGTGGGCAATGTTAGAAATGTCATGAGAAACAAGAATTATGTAAAAGAATTGATGTAAGTCATTGTTTCCAAGAGAAAGGGAGACAGGAGTGTAAAAAAGCGTTGTTTTTATACGGCAATGAAGAAATGACTATGTTTTGCGATTTCTCCTGCTCAGAAAGACTTAGAAAGTTGATAATTGTGGGCAATGTTAGAAATGTCATGAGAAACAGGAATTATGTAAAAGAATTGATGTAAGTCATTGTTTTCAAGAGAAAGGGAGACCGGAGTGTAAAAAAGCATTGTTTTTGGACGGCAATGAATAAATGACTGTTTTGTGATTTCTCTTGCTCAGAAAGACTTAGAAAGTTGATAATTGTGGGCAATGTTAGAAATGTCATGAGAAACAAGAATTATGTAAAAGAATTGATGTAAGTCATTGTTTCCAAGAGAAAGGGAGACCGGAGTGTAAAAAAGCGTTGTTTTTGGACGGCAATGAAGAAATGACTGTTTTGCGATTTCTCTTGCTCAGAAAGACTTAGAAAGTTAATAATTGTGGGCAATGTTAGAAATGTCATGAGAAACAAGAATTATGTAAAAGAATTGATGTAAGTCATTGTTTCCAAGAGAAAGGGAGACCGGAGTGTAAAAAAGCGTTGTTTTTGGACGGCAATGAAGAAATGACTATGTTTTGCGATTTCTCCTGCTCAGAAAGACTTAGAAAGTTGATAATTGTGGGCAATGTAAGAAATGTCATGAGAAACAAGAATTATGTAAAAGAATTGATGTAAGTCATTGTTTCCAAGAGAAAGGGAGACCGGAGTGTAAAAAAGCGTTGTTTTTGGACGGCAATGAAGAAATGACTATGTTTTGCGATTTCTCCTGCTCAGAAAGACTTAGAAAGTTGATAATTGTGGGCAATGTAAGAAATGTCATGAGAAACAAGAATTATGTAAAAGAATTGATGTAAGTCATTGTTTCCAAGAGAATGGGAGACCGGAGTGTAAAAAAGCGTTGTTTTTGGACGGCAATGAAGAAATGACTGTTTTGCGATTTCTCTTGCTCAGAAAGACTTAGAAAGTTGATAATTGTGGGCAATGTTAGAAATGTCATGAGAAACAAGAATTATGTAAAAGAATTGATGTAAGTCATTGTTTCCAAGAGAAAGGGAGACAGGAGTGTAAAAAAGCGTTGTTTTTATACGGCAATGAAGAAATGACTATGTTTTGCGATTTCTCCTGCTCAGAAAGACTTAGAAAGTTGATAATTGTGGGCAATGTTAGAAATGTCATGAGAAACAGGAATTATGTAAAAGAATTGATGTAAGTCATTGTTTTCAAGAGAAAGGGAGACCGGAGTGTAAAAAAGCATTGTTTTTGGACGGCAATGAAGAAATGACTGTTTTGCGATTTCTCTTGCTCAGAAAGACTTAGAAAGTTGATAATTGTGGGCAATGTTAGAAATGTCATGAGAAACAAGAATTATGTAAAAGAATTGATGTAAGTCATTGTTTCCAAGAGAAAGGGAGACAGGAGTGTAAAAAAGCATTGTTTTTGGACGGCAATGAAGAAATGACTATGTTTTGCGATTTCTCCTGCTCAGAAAGACTTAGAAAGTTGATAATTGTGGGCAATGTTAGAAATGTCATGAGAAACAAGAATTATGTAAAAGAATTGATGTAAGTCATTGTTTCCAAGAGAAAGGGAGACAGGAGTGTAAAAAAGCGTTGTTTTTGGACGGCAATGAAGAAATGACTATGTTTTGCGCTTTCTCCTGCTCAGAAAGACTTAGAAAGTTGATAATTGTGGGCAATGTTAGAAATGTCATGAGAAACAAGAATTATGTAAAAGAATTGATGTAAGTCATTGTTTCCAAGAGAAAGGGAGACCGGAGTGTAAAAAAGCGTTGTTTTTGGACGGCAATGAAGAAATGACTGTTTTGCGATTTCTCTTGCTCAGAGAAAGACTTAGAAAGTTGATAATTGTGGGCAATGTTAGAAATGTCATGAGAAACAAGAATTATGTAAAAGAATTGATGTAAGTCATTGTTTCCAAGAGAAAGGGAGACCGGAGTGTAAAAAAGCGTTGTTTTTGGACGGCAATGAAGAAATGACTGTTTTGCGATTTCTCTTGCTCAGAAAGACTTAGAAAGTTGATAATTGTGGGCAATGTTAGAAATGTCATGAGAAACAAGAATTATGTAAAAGAATTGATGTAAGTCATTGTTTCCAAGAGAAAGGGAGACAGGAGTGTAAAAAAGCGTTGTTTTTGGACGGCAATGAAGAAATGACTATGTTTTGCGATTTCTCCTGCTCAGAAAGACTTAAAAAGTTGATAATTGTGAGCAATGTTAGAAATGTCATGAGAAACAAGAATTATGTAAAAGAATTGATGTAAGTCATTGTTTCCAAGAGAAAGGGAGACAGGAGTGTAAAAAAGCGTTGTTTTTGGACGGCAATGAAGAAATGACTATGTTTTGCGATTTCTCCTGCTCAGAAAGACTTAGAAAGTTGATAATTGTGGGCAATGTTAGAAATGTCATGAGAAACAAGAATTATGTAAAAGAATTGATGTAAGTCATTGTTTCCAAGAGAAAGGGAGACAGGAGTGTAAAAAAGCGTTGTTTTTGGACGGCAATGAAGAAATGACTATGTTTTGCGATTTCTCCTGCTCAGAAAGACTTAGAAAGTTGATAATTGTGGGCAATGTTAGAAATGTCATGAGAAACAAGAATTATGTAATAGAATTGATGTAAGTCATTGTTTCCAAGAGAAAGGGAGACCGGAGTGTAAAAAAGCATTGTTTTTGGACGGCAATGAAGAAATGACTGTTTTGCGATTTCTCTTGCTCAGAAAGACTTAGAAAGTTGATAATTGTGGGCAATGTTAGAAATGTCATGAGAAACAAGAATTATGTAAAAGAATTGATGTAAGTCATTGTTTCCAAGAGAAAGGGAGACCGGAGTGTAAAAAAGCGTTGTTTTTGGACGGCAATGAAGAAATGACTGTTTTGCGATTTCTCTTGCTCAGAAAGACTTAGAAAGTTGATAATTGTGGGCAATGTTAGAAATGTCATGAGAAACAAGAATTATGTAAAAGAATTGATGTAAGTCATTGCTTCCAAGAGAAAGGGAGACAGGAGTGTAAAAAAGCGTTGTTTTTGGACGGCAATGAAGAAATGACTATGTTTTGCGATTTCTACTGCTCAGAAAGACTTAGAAAGTTGATAATTGTGGGAAAAGTTAGAAATGTCATGAGAAACAAGAATTATGTAAAAGAATTGATGTAAGTCATTGTTTCCAAGAGAAAGGGAGACAGGAGTGTAAAAAAGCGTTGTTTTTGGACGGCAATGAAGAAATGACTATGTTTTGCGATTTCTACTGCTCAGAAAGACTTAGAAAGTTGATAATTGTGATCAATGTTAGAAATGTCATGAGAAACAAGAATTATGTAAAAGAATTGATGTAAGTCATTGTTTCCAAGAGAAAGGGAGACAGGAGTGTAAAAAAGCGTTGTTTTTGGACGGCAATGAAGAAATGACTATGTTTTGCGATTTCTACTGCTCAGAAAGACAAAGAAAGTTGATAATTGTGGGCAATGTTAGATATGTCATGAGAAACAAGAATTATGTAAAAGAATTGATGTAAGTCATTGTTTCCAAGAGAAAGGGAGACAGGAGTGTAAAAAAGCGTTGTTTTTGGACGGCAATGAAGAAATGACTATGTTTTGCGATTTCTACTGCTCAGAAAGACTTAGAAAGTTGATAATTGTGGGCAATGTTAGAAATGTCATGAGAAACAAGAATTATGTAAAAGAATTGATGTAAGTCATTGTTTCCAAGAGAAAGGGAGACCGGAGTGTAAAAAAGCGTTGTTTTTGGACGGCAATGAAGAAATGACTATGTTTTGCGATTTCTCCTGCTCAGAAAGACTTAGAAAGTTGATAATTGTGGGCAATGTTAGAAATGTCATGAGAAACAAGAATTATGTAAAAGAATTGATGTAAGTCATTGTTTCCAAGAGAAAGGGAGACAGGAGTGTAAAAAAGCGTTGTTTTTGGACGGCAATGAAGAAATGACTATGTTTTGCGATTTCTCCTGCTCAGAAAGACTTAGAAAGTTGATAATTGTGGGCAATGTTAGAAATGTCATGAGAAACAAGAATTATGTAATAGAATTGATGTAAGTCATTGTTTCCAAGAGAAAGGGAGAGCGGAGTGTAAAAAAGCATTGTTTTTGGACGGCAATGAAGAAATGACTGTTTTGCGATTTCTCTTGCTCAGAAAGACTTAGAAAGTTAATAATTGTGGGCAATGTTAGAAATGTCATGAGAAACAAGAATTATGTAAAAGAATTGATGTAAGTCATTGTTTCCAAGAGAAAGGGAGACCGGAGTGTAAAAAAGCGTTGTTTTTGGACGGCAATGAAGAAATGACTATGTTTTGCAATTTCTCCTGCTCAGAAAGACTTAGAAAGTTGATAATTGTGGGCAATGTAAGAAATGTCATGAGAAACAAGAATTATGTAAAAGAATTGATGTAAGTCATTGTTTCCAAGAGAAAGGGAGACAGGAGTGTAAAAAAGCGTTGTGTTTGGACGGCAATGAAGAAATGACTATGTTTTGCGATTTCTCCTGCTCAGAAAGACTTAGAAAGTTGATAATTGTGGGCAATGTTAAAAATGTCATGAGAAACAAGAATTATGTAAAAGAATTGATGTAAGTCATTGTTTCCAAGAGAAAGCGAGACAGGAGTGTAAAAAAGCGTTGTTTTTGGACGGCAATGAAGAAATGACTATGTTTTGCGATTTCTCCTGCTCAGAAAGACTTAGAAAGTTGATAATTGTGGGCAATGTTAGAAATGTCATGAGAAACAAGAATTATGTAATAGAATTGATGTAAGTCATTGTTTCCAAGAGAAAGGGAGACCGGAGTGTAAAAAAGCATTGTTTTTGGACGGCAATGAAGAAATGACTGTTTTGCGATTTCTCTTGCTCAGAAAGACTTAGAAAGTTAATAATTGTAAGCAATGTTAGAAATGTCATGAGAAACAAGAATTATGTAAAAGAATTGATGTAAGTCATTGTTTCCAAGAGAAAGGGAGACCGGAGTGTAAAAAAGCGTTGTTTTTGGACGGCAATGAAGAAATGACTATGTTTTGCGATTTCTCCTGCTCAGAAAGACTTAGAAAGTTCATAATTGTGGGCAATATAAGAAATGTCATGAGAAACAAGAATTATGTAAAAGAATTGATGTAAGTCATTGTTTCCAAGAGAATGGGAGACCGGAGTGTAAAAAAGCGTTGTTTTTGGACGGCAATGAAGAAATGACTGTTTTGCGATTTCTCTTGCTCAGAAAGACTTAGAAAGTTGATAATTGTGGGCAATGTTAGAAATGTCATGAGAAACAAGAATTATGTAAAAGAATTGATGTAAGTCATTGTTTCCAAGAGAAAGGGAGACAGGAGTGTAAAAAAGCGTTGTTTTTGGACGGCAATGAAGAAATGACTATGTTTTGCGATTTCTCCTGCTCAGAAAGACTTAGAAAGTTGATAATTGTGGGCAATGTTAGAAATGTCATGAGAAACAAGAATTATGTAAAAGAATTGATGTAAGTCATTGTTTCCAAGAGAAAGGGAGACCGGAGTGTAAAAAAGCGTTGTTTTTGGACGGCAATGAAGAAATGACTGTTTTGCGATTTCTCTTGCTCAGAAAGACTTAGAAAGTTGATAATTGTGGGCAATGTTAGAAATGTCATGAGAAACAAGAATTATGTAAAAGAATTGATGTAAGTCATTGTTTCCAAGAGAAAGGGAGACCGGAGTGTAAAAAAGCGTTGTTTTTGGACGGCAATGAAGAAATGACTGTTTTGCGATTTCTCTTGCTCAGAAAGACTTAGAAAGTTGATAATTGTGGGCAATGTTAGAAATGTCATGAGAAACAAGAATTATGTAAAAGAATTGATGTAAGTCATTGTTTCCAAGAGAAAGGGAGACAGGAGTGTAAAAAAGCGTTGTTTTTGGACGGCAATGAAGAAATGACTATGTTTTGCGATTTCTCCTGCTCAGAAAGACTTAGAAAGTTGATAATTGTGGGCAATGTTAGAAATGTCATAAGAAACAAGAATTATGTAAAAGAATTGATGTAAGTCATTGTTTCCAAGAGAAAGGGAGACCGGAGTGTAAAAAAGCATTGTTTTTGGACGGCAATGAAGAAATGACTGTTTTGCGATTTCTCTTGCTCAGAAAGACTTAGAAAGTTGATATGTTAGAAATGTCATGAGAAACAAGAATTATGTAAAAGAATTGATGTAAGTCATTGTTTCCAAGAGAAAGGGAGACAGGAGTGTAAAAAAGCGTTGTTTTTGGACGGCAATGAAGAAATGACTATGTTTTGCGATTTCTCCTGCTCAGAAAGACTTAGAAAGTTGATAATTGTGGGCAATGTTAGAAATGTCATGAGAAACAAGAATTATGTAATAGAATTGATGTAAGTCATTGTTTCCAAGAGAAAGGGAGACAGGAGTGTAAAAAAACGTTGTTTTTGGACGGCAATGAAGAAATGACTATGTTTTGCGATTTCTCCTGCTCAGAAAGACTTAGAAAGTTGATAATTGTGGGCAATGTTAGAAATGTCATGAGAAACAAGAATTATGTAAAAGAATTGATGTAAGTCATTGTTTCCAAGAGAAAGGGAGACAGGAGTGTAAAAAAGCGTTGTTTTTGGACAGCAATGAAGAAATGACTATGTTTTGCGATTTCTCCTGCTCAGAAAGACTTAGAAAGTTGATAATTGTGGGCAATGTTAGAAATGTCATGAGAAACAAGAATTATGTAAAAGAATTGATGTAAGTCATTGTTTCCAAGAGAAAGGGATACCGGAGTGTAAAAAAGCATTGTTTTTGGACGGCAATGAAGAAATGACTGTTTTGCGATTTCTCTTGCTCAGAAAGACTTAGAAAGTTGATAATTGTGGGCAATGTTAGAAATGTCATGAGAAACAAGAATTATGTAAAAGAATTGATGTAAGTCATTGTTTCCAAGAGAAAGGGAGACCGGAGTGTAAAAAAGCGTTGTTTTTGGACGGCAATGAAGAAATGACTGTTTTGCGATTTCTCTTGCTCAGAAAGACTTAGAAAGTTGATAATTGTGGGCAATGTTAGAAATGTCATGAGAAACAAGAATTATGTAAAAGAATTGATGTAAATCATTGTTTCCAAGAGAAAGGGAGACCGGAGTGTAAAAAAGAGTTGTTTTTGGACGGCAATGAAGAAATGACTGTTTTGCGATTTCTCTTGCTCAGAAAGACTTAGAAAGTTGATAATTGTGGGCAATGTTAGAAATGTCATGAGAAACAAGAATTATGTAAAAGAATTGATGTAAGTCATTGTTTCCAAGAGAAAGGGAGACCGGAGTGTAAAAAAGCGTTGTTTTTGGACGGCAATGAAGAAATGACTGTTTTGCGATTTTTCTTGCTCAGAAAGACTTAGAAAGTTGATAATTGTGGGCAATGTTAGAAATGTCATGAGAAACAAGAATTATGTAAAAGAATTGATGTAAGTCATTGTTTCCAAGAGAAAGGGAGACAGGAGTGTAAAAAAGCGTTGTTTTTGGACGGCAATGAAGAAATGACTATGTTTTGCGATTTCTCCTGCTCAGAAAGACTTAGAAAGTTGATAATTGTGGGCAATGTTAGAAATGTCATGAGAAACAAGAATTATGTAAAAGAATTGATGTAAGTCATTGTTTCCAAGAGAAAGGGAGACAGGAGTGTAAAAAAGCGTTGTTTTTGGACGGCAATGAAGAAATGACTATGTTTTGCGATTTCTCCTGCTCAGAAAGACTTAGAAAGTTGATAATTGTGGGCAATGTTAGAAATGTCATGAGAAACAAGAATTATGTAAAAGAATTGATGTAAGTCATTGTTTCCAAGAGAAAGGGAGACCGGAGTGTAAAAAAGCGTTGTTTTTGGACGGCAATGAAGAAATGACTGTTTTGCGATTTCTCTTGCTCAGAGAAAGACTTAGAAAGTTGATAATTGTGGGCAATGTTAGAAATGTCATGAGAAACAAGAATTATGTAAAAGAATTGATGTAAGTCATTGTTTCCAAGAGAAAGGGAGACCGGAGTGTAAAAAAGCTTTGTTTTTGGACGGCAATGAAGAAATGACTGTTTTGCGATTTCTCTTGCTCAGAAAGACTTAGAAAGTTGATAATTGTGGGCAATGTTAGAAATGTCATGAGAAACAAGAATTATGTAAAAGAATTGATGTAAGTCATTGTTTCCAAGAGAAAGGGAGACCGGAGTGTAAAAAAGCGTTGTTTTTGGACGGCAATGAAGAAATGACTGTTTTGCGATTTCTCTTGCTCAGAGAAAGACTTAGAAAGTTGATAATTATGGGCAATGTTAGAAATGTCATGAGAAACAAGAATTATGTAAAAGAATTGATGTAAGTCATTGTTTCCAAGAGAAAGGGAGACCGGAGTGTAAAAAAGCGTTGTTTTTGGACGGCAATGAAGAAATGACTGTTTTGCGATTTCTCTTGCTCAGAAAGACTTAGAAAGTTGATAATTGTGGGCAATGTTAGAAATGTCATGAGAAACAAGAATTATGTAAAAGAATTGATGTAAGTCATTGTTTCCAAGAGAAAGGGAGACAGGAGTGTAAAAAAGCGTTGTTTTTGGACGGCAATGAAGAAATGACTATGTTTTGCGATTTCTCCTGCTCAGAAAGACTTAAAAAGTTGATAATTGTGGGCAATGTTAGAAATGTCATGAGAAACAAGAATTATGTAAAAGAATTGATGTAAGTCATTGTTTCCAAGAGAAAGGGAGACAGGAGTGTAAAAAAGCGTTGTTTTTGGACGGCAATGAAGAAATGACTATGTTTTGCGATTTCTCCTGCTCAGAAAGACTTAGAAAGTTGATAATTGTGGGCAATGTTAGAAATGTCATGAGAAACAAGAATTATGTAAAAGAATTGATGTAAGTCATTGTTTCCAAGAGAAAGGGAGACAGGAGTGTAAAAAAGCATTGTTTTTGGACGGCAATGAAGAAATGACTATGTTTTGCGATTTCTCCTGCTCAGAAAGACTTAGAAAGTTGATAATTGTGGGCAATGTTAGAAATGTCATGAGAAACAAGAATTATGTAAAAGAATTGATGTAAGTCATTGTTTCCAAGAGAAAGGGAGACAGGAGTGTAAAAAAGCGTTGTTTTTGGACGGCAATGAAGAAATGACTATGTTTTGCGCTTTCTCCTGCTCAGAAAGACTTAGAAAGTTGATAATTGTGGGCAATGTTAGAAATGTCATGAGAAACAAGAATTATGTAAAAGAATTGATGTAAGTCATTGTTTCCAAGAGAAAGGGAGACCGGAGTGTAAAAAAGCGTTGTTTTTGGACGGCAATGAAGAAATGACTGTTTTGCGATTTCTCTTGCTCAGAGAAAGACTTAGAAAGTTGATAATTGTGGGCAATGTTAGAAATGTCATGAGAAACAAGAATTATGTAAAAGAATTGATGTAAGTCATTGTTTCCAAGAGAAAGGGAGACCGGAGTGTAAAAAAGCGTTGTTTTTGGACGGCAATGAAGAAATGACTGTTTTGCGATTTCTCTTGCTCAGAAAGACTTAGAAAGTTGATAATTGTGGGCAATGTTAGAAATGTCATGAGAAACAAGAATTATGTAAAAGAATTGATGTAAGTCATTGTTTCCAAGAGAAAGGGAGACAGGAGTGTAAAAAAGCATTGTTTTTGGACGGCAATGAAGAAATGACTATGTTTTGCGATTTCTCCTGCTCAGAAAGACTTAGAAAGTTGATAATTGTGGGCAATGTTAGAAATGTCATGAGAAACAAGAATTATGTAAAAGAATTGATGTAAGTCATTGTTTCCAAGAGAAAGGGAGACAGGAGTGTAAAAAAGCGTTGTTTTTGGACGGCAATGAAGAAATGACTATGTTTTGCGCTTTCTCCTGCTCAGAAAGACTTAGAAAGTTGATAATTGTGGGCAATGTTAGAAATGTCATGAGAAACAAGAATTATGTAAAAGAATTGATGTAAGTCATTGTTTCCAAGAGAAAGGGAGACCGGAGTGTAAAAAAGCGTTGTTTTTGGACGGCAATGAAGAAATGACTGTTTTGCGATTTCTCTTGCTCAGAGAAAGACTTAGAAAGTTGATAATTGTGGGCAATGTTAGAAATGTCATGAGAAACAAGAATTATGTAAAAGAATTGATGTAAGTCATTGTTTCCAAGAGAAAGGGAGACCGGAGTGTAAAAAAGCGTTGTTTTTGGACGGCAATGAAGAAATGACTGTTTTGCGATTTCTCTTGCTCAGAAAGACTTAGAAAGTTGATAATTGTGGGCAATGTTAGAAATGTCATGAGAAACAAGAATTATGTAAAAGAATTGATGTAAGTCATTGTTTCCAAGAGAAAGGGAGACAGGAGTGTAAAAAAGCGTTGTTTTTGGACGGCAATGAAGAAATGACTATGTTTTGCGATTTCTCCTGCTCAGAAAGACTTAAAAAGTTCATAATTGTGAGCAATGTTAGAAATGTCATGAGAAACAAGAATTATGTAAAAGAATTGATGTAAGTCATTGTTTCCAAGAGAAAGGGAGACAGGAGTGTAAAAAAGCGTTGTTTTTGGACGGCAATGAAGAAATGACTATGTTTTGCGATTTCTCCTGCTCAGAAAGACTTAGAAAGTTGATAATTGTGGGCAATGTTAGAAATGTCATGAGAAACAAGAATTATGTAAAAGAATTGATGTAAGTCATTGTTTCCAAGAGAAAGGGAGACAGGAGTGTAAAAAAGCGTTGTTTTTGGACGGCAATGAAGAAATGACTATGTTTTGCGATTTCTCCTGCTCAGAAAGACTTAGAAAGTTGATAATTGTGGGCAATGTTAGAAATGTCATGAGAAACAAGAATTATGTAATAGAATTGATGTAAGTCATTGTTTCCAAGAGAAAGGGAGACCGGAGTGTAAAAAAGCATTGTTTTTGGACGGCAATGAAGAAATGACTGTTTTGCGATTTCTCTTGCTCAGAAAGACTTAGAAAGTTGATAATTGTGGGCAATGTTAGAAATGTCATGAGAAACAAGAATTATGTAAAAGAATTGATGTAAGTCATTGTTTCCAAGAGAAAGGGAGACCGGAGTGTAAAAAAGCGTTGTTTTTGGACGGCAATGAAGAAATGACTGTTTTGCGATTTCTCTTGCTCAGAAAGACTTAGAAAGTTGATAATTGTGGGCAATGTTAGAAATGTCATGAGAAACAAGAATTATGTAAAAGAATTGATGTAAGTCATTGCTTCCAAGAGAAAGGGAGACAGGAGTGTAAAAAAGCGTTGTTTTTGGACGGCAATGAAGAAATGACTATGTTTTGCGATTTCTACTGCTCAGAAAGACTTAGAAAGTGATAATTGTGGGAAAAGTTAGAAATGTCATGAGAAACAAGAATTATGTAAAAGAATTGATGTAAGTCATTGTTTCCAAGAGAAAGGGAGACAGGAGTGTAAAAAAGTGTTGTTTTTGGACGGCAATGAAGAAATGACTATGTTTTGCGATTTCTACTGCTCAGAAAGACTTAGAAAGTTGATAATTGTGGGCAATGTTAGAAATGTCATGAGAAACAAGAATTATGTAAAAGAATTGATGTAAGTCATTGTTTCCAAGAGAAAGGAGACAGGAGTGTAAAAAAGCGTTGTTTTTGGACGGCAATGAAGAAATGACTATGTTTTGCGATTTCTCCTGCTCAGAAAGACTTAGAAAGTTGATAATTGTGGGCAATGTTAGAAATGTCATAAGAAACAAGAATTATGTAAAAGAATTGATGTATGTCATTGTTTCCAAGAGAAAGGGAGACCGGAGTGTAAAAAAGCATTGTTTTTGGACGGCAATGAAGAAATGACTGTTTTGCGATTTCTCTTGCTCAGAAAGACTTAGAAAGTTGATAATTGTGGGCAATGTTAGAAATGTCATGAGAAACAAGAATTATGTAAAAGAATTGATGTAAGTCATTGTTTCCAAGAGAAAGGGAGACAGGAGTGTAAAAAAGCGTTGTTTTTGGACGGCAATGAAGAAATGACTATGTTTTGCGATTTCTCCTGCTCAGAAAGACTTAGAAAGTTGATAATTGTGGGCAATGTTAGAAATGTCATGAAAAACAAGAATTATGTAATAGAATTGATGTAAGTCATTGTTTCCAAGAGAAAGGGAGACCGGAGTGTAAAAAAGCATTGTTTTTGGACGGCAATGAAAAAATGACTGTTTTGCGATTTCTCTTGCTCAGAAAGACTTAGAAAGTTGATAATTGTGGGCAATGTTAGAAATGTCATGAGAAACAAGAATTATGTAAAAGAATTGATGTAAGTCATTGTTTCCAAGAGAAAGGGAGACCGGAGTGTAAAAAAGCGTTGTTTTTGGACGGCAATGAAGAAATGACTGTTTTGCGATTTCTCTTGCTCAGAAAGACTTAGAAAGTTGATAATTGTGGGCAATGTTAGAAATGTCATGAGAAACAAGAATTATGTAAAAGAATTGATGTAAGTCATTGTTTCCAAGAGAAAGGGAGACAGGAGTGTAAAAAAGCGTTGTTTTTGGACGGCAATGAAGAAATGACTATGTTTTGCGATTTCTACTGCTCAGAAAGACAAAGAAAGTTGATAATTGTGGGCAATGTTAGATATGTCATGAGAAACAAGAATTATGTAAAAGAATTGATGTAAGTCATTGTTTCCAAGAGAAAGGGAGACAGGAGTGTAAAAAAGCGTTGTTTTTGGACGGCAATGAAGAAATGACTATGTTTTGCGATTTCTCCTGCTCAGAAAGACTTAAAAAGTTGATAATTGTGGGCAATGTTAGAAATGTCATGAGAAACAAGAATTATGTAAAAGAATTGATGTAAGTCATTGTTTCCAAGAGAAAGGGAGACAGGAGTGTAAAAAAGCGTTGTTTTTGGACGGCAATGAAGAAATGACTATGTTTTGCGATTTCTCCTGCTCAGAAAGACTTAGAAAGTTGATAATTGTGGGCAATGTTAGAAATGTCATGAGAAACAAGAATTATGTAAAAGAATTGATGTAAGTCATTGTTTCCAAGAGAAAGGGAGACAGGAGTGTAAAAAAGCATTGTTTTTGGACGGCAATGAAGAAATGACTATGTTTTGCGATTTCTCCTGCTCAGAAAGACTTAGAAAGTTTGATAATTGTGGGCAATGTTAGAAATGTCATGAGAAACAAGAATTATGTAAAAGAATTGATGTAAGTCATTGTTTCCAAGAGAAAGGGAGACAGGAGTGTAAAAAAGCGTTTGTTTTTGGACGGCAATGAAGAAATGACTATGTTTTGCGCTTTCTCCTGCTCAGAAAGACTTAGAAAGTTGATAATTGTGGGCAATGTTAGAAATGTCATGAGAAACAAGAATTATGTAAAAGAATTGATGTAAGTCATTGTTTCCAAGAGAAAGGGAGACCGGAGTGTAAAAAAGCGTTGTTTTTGGACGGCAATGAAGAAATGACTGTTTTGCGATTTCTCTTGCTCAGAGAAAGACTTAGAAAGTTTGATAATTGTGGGCAATGTTAGAAATGTCATGAGAAACAAGAATTATGTAAAAGAATTGATGTAAGTCATTGTTTCCAAGAGAAAGGGAGACCGGAGTGTAAAAAAGCGTTGTTTTTGGACGGCAATGAAGAAATGACTGTTTTGCGATTTCTCTTGCTCAGAAAGACTTAGAAAGTTGATAATTGTGGGCAATGTTAGAAATGTCATGAGAAACAAGAATTATGTAAAAGAATTGATGTAAGTCATTGTTTCCAAGAGAAAGGGAGACAGGAGTGTAAAAAAGCATTGTTTTTGGACGGCAATGAAGAAATGACTATGTTTTGCGATTTCTCCTGCTCAGAAAGACTTAGAAAGTTGATAATTGTGGGCAATGTTAGAAATGTCATGAGAAACAAGAATTATGTAAAAGAATTGATGTAAGTCATTGTTTCCAAGAGAAAGGGAGACAGGAGTGTAAAAAAGCGTTGTTTTTGGACGGCAATGAAGAAATGACTATGTTTTGCGCTTTCTCCTGCTCAGAAAGACTTAGAAAGTTGATAATTGTGGGCAATGTTAGAAATGTCATGAGAAACAAGAATTATGTAAAAGAATTGATGTAAGTCATTGTTTCCAAGAGAAAGGGAGACCGGAGTGTAAAAAAAGCGTTGTTTTTGGACGGCAATGAAGAAATGACTGTTTTGCGATTTCTCTTGCTCAGAAAGACTTAGAAAGTTGATAATTGTGGGCAATGTTAGAAATGTCATGAGAAACAAGAATTATGTAAAAGAATTGATGTAAGTCATTGTTTCCAAGAGAAAGGGAGACAGGAGTGTAAAAAAGCGTTGTTTTTGGACGGCAATGAAGAAATGACTATGTTTTGCGATTTCTCCTGCTCAGAAAGACTTAAAAAGTTCATAATTGTGAGCAATGTTAGAAATGTCATGAGAAACAAGAATTATGTAAAAGAATTGATGTAAGTCATTGTTTCCAAGAGAAAGGGAGACAGGAGTGTAAAAAAGCGTTGTTTTTGACGGCAATGAAGAAATGACTATGTTTTGCGATTTCTCCTGCTCAGAAAGACTTAGAAAGTTGATAATTGTGGCAATGTTAGAAATGTCATGAGAAACAAGAATTATGTAAAAGAATTGATGTAAGTCATTGTTTCCAAGAGAAAGGGAGACAGGAGTGTAAAAAAGCGTTGTTTTTGGACGGCAATGAAGAAATGACTATGTTTTGCGATTTCTCCTGCTCAGAAAGACTTAGAAAGTTGATAATTGTGGGCAATGTTAGAAATGTCATGAGAAACAAGAATTATGTAATAGAATTGATGTAAGTCATTGTTTCCAAGAGAAAGGGAGACCGGAGTGTAAAAAAGCATTGTTTTTGGACGGCAATGAAGAAATGACTGTTTTGCGATTTCTCTTGCTCAGAAAGACTTAGAAAGTTGATAATTGTGGGCAATGTTAGAAATGTCATGAGAAACAAGAATTATGTAAAAGAATTGATGTAAGTCATTGTTTCCAAGAGAAAGGGAGACCGGAGTGTAAAAAAGCGTTGTTTTTGGACGGCAATGAAGAAATGACTGTTTTTGCGATTTCTCTTGCTCAGAAAGACTTAGAAAGTTGATAATTGTGGGCAATGTTAGAAATGTCATGAGAAACAAGAATTATGTAAAAGAATTGATGTAAGTCATTGCTTCCAAGAGAAAGGGAGACAGGAGTGTAAAAAAGCGTTGTTTTTGGACGGCAATGAAGAAATGACTATGTTTTGCGATTTCTACTGCTCAGAAAGACTTAGAAAGTTGATAATTGTGGGAAAGTTAGAAATGTCATGAGAAACAAGAATTATGTAAAAGAATTGATGTAAGTCATTGTTTCCAAGAGAAAGGGAGACAGGAGTGTAAAAAAGTGTTGTTTTTGGACGGCAATGAAGAAATGACTATGTTTTGCGATTTCTACTGCTCAGAAAAGACTTAGAAAGTTGATAATTGTGGGCAATGTTAGAAATGTCATGAGAAACAAGAATTATGTAAAAGAATTGATGTAAGTCATTGTTTCCAAGAGAAAGGGAGACAGGAGTGTAAAAAAGCGTTGTTTTTGGACGGCAATGAAGA
>NW_027448511.1:0-35509 GCF_038048845.1 Mixophyes fleayi
TAGTCATTATTCAATTCATGAATCATGATTCGATTCATGAATATGATTCGATTCATGATTCATGATTCATGAATCATGATTCGATTCATGATTCATGATTCATGAATCATGATTTGATTCATGATTCATGATTCATGAATCATTATTCGATTCATGATTCATGATTCCATTCATGATTCATGAATCATGATTCGATTCATGATTCATGATTTGATTCATGATTCATGAATCATGATTCGATTCATGATTCATGAATAATGATTCCATTCATGATTCATGATTCATGATTCGATTCATGATTCATGATTCATGATTCAATTCATGATTTATGATTCATGATTCAATTCATGGTTCATGATTCATGATTCAATTCATGATTCATGATTCAATTCATGATTCATGATTCAAATCATGATTCATGAGTCAATTCATGATTCATGATTCAATTCATGATTCATGATTCAATTCATGATTCATGATTCATGATTCAATTCATGATTCATTATTCGATTCATGATTCATGATTCAATACATGATTCCTGATTCATGATTCATGATTCATGATTCAATTCATAATTCATGATTCAATTCATGATTCATGATTCAATTCATGATTCAATTCATGATTCATGATTCAATTCATGATTAATGATTCATGATTCAATTCATGATTCATGATTCAATTCATGATTCATAATTCATTTCATGATTCATGATTCAATTAATGATTCATGATTCAATTCATGATTCAATTCATGATTCATGATTCAATTCATGATTCATGATTCAGTTCATGATTCATGATTCAAATCATAAATCATGATTCATTTCATGATTCAATTCATTATTCATGATTCAATTTATGATTCATGATTCAATTCATGATTCAATTCATGATTCATAATTCAATTCATGATTCATGTATCATGAATCAATTTATGATTCATGATTCATAAATCATGATTCAATTCATGATTCATGAATCATGATTCGATTCATGAATCATGATTCGATTCATGATTCATGAATCATGATTTGATTCATGAATCATTATTCGATTCATGATTCATGATTCAATTCATGATTCATGATTCAAATCATGATTCATGAGTCAATTCATGATTCATGATTCAATTCATGATTCATAATTCAATTCATGATTCATCATTCATGATTCAATTCATGATTTCTGATTCATTATTTGATTCATGATTCATGATTCAATTCATGATTCCTGATATATGATTCATGATTCAATTCATGATTCATGATTCAATTCATGATTCAATTCATGATTCATGATTCAATTCATGATTAATGATTCATGATTCAATTTATGAGTCATGATTCAATTCATGATTCATGATTCAAATCATGATTCATGATTTAATTCATGATTCATGATTCAATTCATGATTCATGATTCAATTCATGATTCATGATTCTATTCATGATTCATGATTCGATTCATGATTCATGATTCAATTCATGATTCATGATTCAATTCATGATTCATAATTCATTTCATGATTCATGATTCATGATTCAATTAATGATTCATGATTCAATTCATGATTCAATTCATGATTCATTATTCAATTCATGATTCAATTCATGATTAAATTCATGATTCATGATTCAATTCATGATTCATTATTCGATTCATCATTCATGATTCAATTCATGATTCAGTTTATGATTCATGATTCATGATTCAATTCATGATTCATTATTCGATTCATCATTCATGATTCAATTCATGATTCATGATTCAATTCATGATTCATGATTCATTATTCGATTTATGATTTATGATTCAATTCATGATTCATGATTCAATTCATGATTCATACTTCAATTCATGATTCAATTCATTATTCATGATTCAATACATGATTCATGATTCATAAATCATGATTCAATTCATGATTCATGATTTGATTCATGATTCATGAATCATGATTCAATTTATGATTCATGATTCATAAATCATGATTTAATTCATGATTCATGATTTGATTCATGATTCATGATTCATGATTCAATTCATGATTCAATTCATGATTCATAATTCAATTCATGATTTATGATTCAATTCATGATTCATGATTCAATATATGATTCAATTCATGATTCATGATTTAAATCATGATTCATGATTTAAATCATGATTCATGATTCAATTCATGATTCATTTCATGATTCATGATTTATGATTCAATTCATGAATAATGATTTGATTCATGATTCATGATTCATGAATCATGGTTCGATTCATGATTCATGATTCATTAATCATGATTTGATTCATGATTCATGATTCATGATTCGATTCATGAATCATGATTCGATTCATGAATAATGATTTGATTCATGATTCATGATTCATGAAGCATGATTCGATTCATGATTCATGATTCATGAATCATGATTCGATTCATGATTCATGATTCATGAATCATGATTTGATTCATGATTCATGATTCATGAGTCATGATTCGATTCATGATTCATGATTCAAATCATGATTCATGAGTCATGATTCGATTCATGATTCATGATTCAAATCATGATTCATGATTCAATTCATGATTCAATTCATGATTCAATTCATGATTCATTATTCATTTCATGATTCATGATTCATGATTCAATTAATGATTCATGATTCAATTCATGATTCAATTCATGATTCATGATTCAATTCATGATTTAATTCATGATTCAATTCATGATTCATGATTCAAATCATGATTCATGATTCAAATCATGATTCATGATTCATTTCATGATTCATGATTCAATTCATGATTCAATTTATGATTCATGATTCAATTCATGATTCATTATTCGATTCATCTTTCATGATTCAATTCATGATTCATGATTCAATTCATGATTCATGATTCATTACTCGATTTATGATTTATGATTCAATTCATGATTCATGATTCAATTCATGATTCATGATTCAATTCATGATTCATGATTCATACTTCAATTCATGATTCAATTCATTAATCATGATTCAATTTATGATTCATGATTCAATTCATGAATCAATTCATGATTCATAATTCAATTCATGATTCATGAATCATGATTCAATTCATGATTCATGATTCATACTTCAATTCATGATTCAATTCATTAATCATGATTCAATTTATGATTCATGATTCAATTCATGAATCAATTCATGATTCATAATTTAATTCATGATTCATGAATCATGATTCAATTTATGATTCATGATTCATAAATCATGATTCAATTCATGATTCATGATTTGATTCATGATTCATGATTCATGATTTAATTCATGATTCATAATTCAATTCATGATTCATTTCATGATTCATGATTTATGATTCAATTCATGAATAATGATTTAAATCATGATTCATGATTTAAATCATGATTCATGATTCAATTCATGATTCATTTCATGATTCATGATTTATGATTCAATTCATGAATCATGATTTGATTCATGATTCATGATTCATGAATCATGGTTCGATTCATGATTCATGATTTATTAATCATGATTTGATTCATGATTCATGATTCATGAGTCATGATTCAATTCATGAATCATGATTCGATTCATGAATAATGATTCGATTCATGATTCATGATTCATGAATCATGATTCGATTCATGATTCATGATTCATGAATCATGATTTAATTCATGATTCATGAATCATTATTCGATTCATGATTCATGATTCTTTTCATGATTCATGAATCATGATTCAATTCATGATTCATGATTCGATTCATGATTCATGAATCATGATTCGATTCATGATTCATGAATCATGATTCGATTCATGAATCCTGATTCGATTCATGATTCATGAATCATGATTCGATTCATGATTCATGAATAATGATTCTATTCATGATTCATGATTCATGATTCAATTCATGGTTCATGATTCATGATTCAATTCATGATTCATGATTCAATTCATGATTCATGATTCAAATTATGATTCATGAGTCAATTCATGATTCATGATTCAATTCATGATTCATGATTCATGATTCAATTCATGATTCATGATTCATGATTCAATTCATGATTCATGATTCAATTCATGATTCATGATTCAATTCATGATTTAATTCATGATTCATGATTCAATTCATGATTAATGATTCATGATTCAATTTATGAGTCATGATTCAATTCATGATTCAATTGATGATTCATGATTCAATTGATGATTCATGATTCATGATTCAATTCATGATTCATGATTCAATTCATGATTCATGATTCAATTCATGATTCATAATTCATTTCATGATTCATGATTCATGATTCAATTAATGATTCATGATTCAATTCATGATTCATGATTCAATTCATGATTCATGATTCAATTCATGATTCATGATTCAATTCATGATTCATAATTCATTTCATGATTCATGATTCATGATTCAATTAATGATTCATGATTCAATTCATGATTCATGATTCAATTCATGATTCAATTCATGATTCATGATTCAGTTCATGATTCATGATTCAAATCATGATTCATGATTCATTACATGATTCATGATTCAATTCATGATTCAATTCATGATTCATGATTCATGATTAAATTCATTATTCATGATTCATTATTCGATTCATCATTCATGATTCAATTCATGATTCAATTCATGATTCATGATTCAATTCATGATTCATGATTCATGATTCATGATTCATGATTCAATTCATGATTCAATTCATTATTCATGATTCAATTCATGATTCATGATTCAATTCATGATTCATAATTCAATTCATGATTCATGAATCATGATTCAATTTATGATTCATGATTCATAAATCATGATTCAATTCATGATTCATGAATCATGATTCGATTCATGAATCATGATTCGATTCATGATTCATGAATCATAATTCGATTCATGAATCATGATTCGATTCATGATTCATGAATCATTATTCGATTCATGATTCATGAATCATGATTCGATTCATGATTCATGACTCATGAATCATGATTCGATTCATGATTCATGAATAATGATTCGATTCATGATTCATGAATAATGATTCGATTCATGATTTATGATTCATGATTCGATTCATGATTCATGATTCATGATTCAATTCATGATTTATGATTCATGATTCAATTCATGATTCATGAATAATGATTCGATTCATGATTCATGATTCATGATTCGATTCATGATTCATGATTCATGATTCCATTCATGATTTATGATTCATGATTCAATTCATGATTCATGAATAATGATTCGATTCATGATTCATGATTCATGATTCCATTCATGATTTATGATTCATGATTCAATTCATGATTCATGAATAATGATTCGATTCATGATTCATGATTCATTATTAGATTCATGATTCAATTCATGATTCATGATTCAAATCATGATTCATGAGTCAATTCATGATTCATGATTCAATTCATGATTCATAATTCAATTCATGATTCATCATTCATGATTCAATTCATGATTCCTGATTCATTATTCGATTCATGATTCATGATGCAATTCATGATTCAATTCATGATTCATGATTCAATTCATGATTAATGATTCATGATTCAATTCATGAGTCATGATTCAATTCATGATTCATGATTCAAATCATGATTCATGATTCAATTCATGATTCATGATTCAATTCAAGATTCAATTCATAATTCATGATTCAATTCATGATTCATGATTCATGATTCAATGCATGATTCATGATTCGATTCATGATTCATGATTCAATTCATGATTCATGATTCAATTCATGATTCATGATTCAATTCATGATTCATGATTCATGATTCAATTAATGATTCATGATTCAATTCATGATTCAATTCATGATTCATTATTCAATTCATGATTCAATTCATGATTAAATTCATGATTCATGATTCAATTCATGATTCATTATTCGATTCATCATTCATGATTCAATTCATGATTCAATTCATGATTCATGATTTGATTCATGATTCATGATTCATGATTCAATTCATGATTCAATTCATGATTCATAATTCAATTCATGATTCATGATTTATGATTCAATTCATGATTCATGATTCAATATATGATTCAATTCATGATTCATGATTTAAATCATGATTCATGATTTAAATCATGATTCATGATTCAATTCATGATTCATTTCATGATTCATGATTTATGATTCAATTCATGAATAATGATTTGATTCATGATTCATGAATCATGGTTCGATTCATGATTCATGATTCATTAATCATGATTTGATTCATGATTCAGGATTCATGAGTCATGATTCGATTCATGAATCATGATTCGATTCATGAATAATGATTCGATTCATGATTCATGATTCATGAGTCATGATTTGATTCATGAATCATGATTCGATTCATGAATAATGATTCGATTCATGATTCATGATTCATGAATCATGATTCGATTCATGATTCATGATTCATGAATCATGATTTGATTCATGATTCATGATTCATGAATCATGATTTGATTCATGATTCATGATTCATGAATCATGATTCGATTCATGAATCATGATTCGATTCATGATTCATGAATCATGATTCGATTCATGAATCATGATTCGATTCATGATTCATGATTCATGATTCGATTCATGATTCATGATTCAATTCATGATTCATAATTCATTTCATGATTCATGATTCATGATTCAATTAATGATTCATGATTCAATTCATGATTCAATTCATGATTCATGATTCAATTCATGATTCAATTCATGATTCATGATTCAAATCATGATTCTTGATTCAATTCATGATTCCTGATATATGATTCATGATTCAATTCATGATTCATGATTCGATTCATGATTCAATTCATGATTAATGATTCAATTTATGATTCATGATTCATGATTCAATTCATGATTCATTATTCGATTCATCATTTATGATTCAATTCATGATTCATGATTCAATTCATGATTCATTATTCGATTTATGATTTATGATTCAATTCATTAATCATGATTCAATACATGATTCATGATTCAATTCATGATTCAATTCATGATTCATAATTCAATTCATGATTCATAAATCATGATTCAATTTATGATTCATGATTCATAAATCATGATTCAATTCATGATTCATGATTTGATTCATGATTAATGATTCATGATTCAATTCATGATTCATAATTCAATTCATGATTCATGATTTATGATTCAATTCATGATTCATGATTCAATATATGATTCAATTCATGATTCATGATTTAAATCATGATTCATGATTTAAATCATGATTCATGATTTAAATCATGATTCATGATTCAATTCATGATTCATTTCATGATTCATGATTTATGATTCAATTCATGAATAATGATTTGATTCATGATTCATTATTCATGAATCATGGTTCGATTCATGATTCATGATTTATTAATCATGATTTGATTCATGATTCATGATTCATGAGTCATGATTCAATTCATGAATCATGATTCGATTCATGAATAATGATTCGATTCATGATTCATGATTCATGAATCATGATTCGATTCTTGATTCATGATTCATGAATCATGATTTGATTCATGATTCATGATTCATGAATCATTATTCGATTCATGATTCATGATTCCATTCACGATTCATGAATCATGATTCGATTCATGATTCATGATTCGATTCATGATTCATGAATCATGATTCGATTCATGATTCATGAATAATGATTCCATTCATGATTCATGATTCATGATTCGATTCATGATTCATGATTCATAATTCAATTCATGATTTATGATTCATGATTCAATTCATGGTTCATGATTTATGATTCAATTCATGATTCATGATTCAATTCATGATTCATGATTCAAATCATGATTCATGAGTCAATTCATGATTCATGATTCAATTCATGATTCATGATTCAATTCATGATTCATGATTCATGATTCAATTCATGATTCATGATTCATTATTCGATTCATGATTCATGATTCAATACATGATTCCTGATTCATGATTCATGATTCAATTCATAATTCATGATTCAATTCATGATTCATGATTCAATTCATGATTCAATTCATGATTCATGATTCAATTCATGATTAATGATTCATGATTCAATTTATGAGTCATGATTCAATTCATGATTCAATTGATGATTCATGATTCAATTCATGATTCATGATTCATGATTCAATTCATGATTCATGATTCAATTCATGATTCATAATTCATTTCATGATTCATGATTCATGATTCAATTAATGATTCATGATTCAATACATGATTCAATTCATGATTCATGATTCAATTCATGATTCATGATTCAGTACATGATTCATGATTCAAATCATGATTCATGATTCATTTCATGATTCAATTCATTATTCATGATTCAATTTATGATTCATGATTCAATTCATGATTCAATTCATGATTCATAATTCAATTCATGATTCATGAATCATGAATCAATTTATGATTCATGATTCATAAATCATGATTCAATTCATGATTCGATTCATGAATCATGATTCGATTCATGATTCATGAATCATGATTCGATTCATGAATCATGATTCGATTCATGATTCATGATTCATGAATCATGATTCAATTCATGATTCATGAATCATTATTCGATTCATGATTCATGAATCATGATTTGATTCATGAATCATGATTCGATTCATGATTCATGACTCATGAATCACGATTCGATTCATGATTCATGATTCATGAATCACGATTCGATTCATGATTCATGACTCATGAATCATGATTCGATTCATGATTCATGATTCATGAATCACGATTCGATTCATGATTCATGAATAATGATTCGATTCATGATTCATGATTCATGATTCGATTCATGATTCATGAATAATGATTCGATTCATGATTCATTATTCGATTCATGATTCATGATTCAATTCATGATTCATGATTCAAATCATGAATCATGAGTCAATTCATGATTCATGATTCAATTCATGATTCATAATTCAATTCATGATTCATGATTCAATTCATGATTCAATTCATGATTCATGATTCAATTCATGATTAATGATTCATGATTCAATTTATGAGTCATGATTCAATTCATGATTCATGATTCAAATCATGATTCATGATTCAATTCATGATTCATGATTCAATTCATGATTCAATTCATGATTCATGATTCAATTCATGATTCATGATTCATGATTCTATTCATGATTCATGATTCGATTCATGATTCATGATTCAATTCATGATTCATGATTCAATTAATGATTCATAATTCATTTCATGATTCATGATTCATGATTCAATTAATGATTCATGATTCAATTCATGATTCAAATCATGATTCATTATTCAATTCATGATTCAATTCATGATTAAATTCATGATTCATGATTCAATTCATGATTCATTATTCGATTCATCATTCATGATTCAATTCATGATTCAGTTTATGATTCATGATTCATGATTCAATTCATGATTCATTATTCGATTCATCATTCATGATTCAATTCATGATTCATGATTCAATTCATGATTCATGATTCATTATTCGATTTATGAATTATGATTCAATTCATGATTCATGATTCAATTCATGATTCATACTTCAATTCATGATTCAATTCATTATTCATGATTCAATACATGATTCATGATTCATAAATCATGATTCAATTTATGATTCATGATTTGATTCATGATTCATGAATCAAGATTCAATTTATGATTCATGATTCATAAATCATGATTTAATTCATGATTCATGATTTGATTCATGATTCATGATTCATGATTCAATTCATGATTCAATTCATGATTCATAATTCAATTCATGATTCATGATTTATGATTCAATTCATGATTCATGATTCAATATATGATTCAATTCATGATTCATGATTTAAATCATGATTCATGATTTAAATCATGATTCATGATTCAATTCATGATTCATTTCATGATTCATGATTTATGATTCAATTCATGAATAATGATTTGATTCATGATTCATGATTCATGAATCATGGTTCGATTCATGACTCATGATTCATTAATCATGATTTGATTCATGATTCATGATTCATGATTCGATTCATGAATCATGATTCGATTCATGAATAATGATTTGATTCATGATTCATGATTCATGAAGCATGATTCGATTCATGATTCATGATTCATGAATCATGATTCGATTCATGATTCATGATTCATGAATCATGATTTGATTCATGATTAATGATTCATGAGTCATGATTCGATTCATGATTCATGATTCAAATCATGATTCATGAGTCATGATTCGATTCATGATTCATGATTCAAATCATGATTCATGATTCAATTCATGATTCAATTCATGATTCAATTCATGATTTATTATTCATTTCATGATTCATGATTCATGATTCAATTAATGATTCATGATTCAATTCATGATTCAATTCATGATTCATGATTCAATTCAAGATTTAATTCATGATTCAATTCATGAATCATGATTCAAATCATGATTCTTGATTCATTTCATGATTCATGATTCAATTCATGATTCAATTTATGATTCATGATTCATGATTCAATTTTCATTTCATGATTCATGATTCATGATTCAATTAATGATTCATGATTCAATTCATGATTCAATTCATGATTCATGATTCAATTCATGATTTAATTCATGATTCAATTCATGATTCATGATTCAAATCATGATTCATGATTCATTTCATGATTCATGATTCAATTCATGATTCAATTCATGATTCATGATTCAATTCATGATTTAATTCATTATTCGATTCATCTTTCATGATTCAATTCATGATTCATGATTCAATTCATGATTCATGATTCATTATTCGATTTATGATTTATGATTCAATTCATGATTCATGATTCAATTCATGATTCATGATTCAATTCATGATTCATGATTCATACTTCAATTCATGATTCAATTCATTAATCATGATTCAATTTATGATTCATGATTCAATTCATGAATCAATTCTTGATTCATAATTCAATTCATGATTCATGAATCATGATTCAATTCATGATTCATACTTCAATTCATGATTCAATTCATTAATCATGATTCAATTTATGATTCATGATTCAATTCATGAATCAATTCATGATTCATAATTCAATTCATGATTCATGAATCATGATTCAATTTATGATTCATGATTTATAAATCATGATTCAATTCATGATTCATGATTTGATTCATGATTCATGATTCATGATTCAATTCATGATTCATAATTCAATTCATGATTCATTTCATGATTCATGATTTATGATTCAATTCATGAATAATGATTTAAATCATGATTCATGATTTAAATCATGATTCATGATTCAATTCATGATTCATTTCATGATTCATGATTTATGATTCAATTCATGAATAATGATTTGATTCATGATTCATGATTCATGAATCATGGTTCGATTCATGATTCATGATTTATTAATCATGATTTGATTCATGATTCATGATTCATGAGTCATGATTCAATTCATGAATCATGATTCGATTCATGAATAATGATTCGATTCATGATTCATAATTCATGAATCATGATTCGATTCATGATTCATGATTCATGAATCATGATTTAATTCATGATTCATGAATCATTATTCGATTCATGATTCATGATTCTTTTCATGATTCATGAATCATGATTCAATTCATGATTCATGATTCGATTCATGATTCATGAATCATGATTCGATTCATGATTCATGAATCATGATTCGATTCATGAATCATGATTCGATTCATGATTCATGAATCAAGATTCGATTCATGATTCATGAATAATGATTCTATTCATGATTCATGATTCATGATTCGATTCATGATTCATGATTGATGATTCAATTCATGATTTATGATTCATGATTCAATTCATGGTTCATGATTCATGATTCAATTCATGATTCATGATTCAATTCATGATTCATGATTCAAATCATGATTCATGAGTCAATTCATGATTCATGATTCAATTCATGATTCATGATTCAATTCATGATTCATGATTCATGATTCAATTCATGATTCATGATTCATGATTCAATTCATGATTCATGATTCAATTCATGATTCATGATTCAATTCATGATTCAATTCATGATTCATGATTCAATTCATGATTAATGATTCATGATTCAATTTATGAGTCATGATTCAATTCATGATTCAATTGATGATTCATGATTCAATTCATGATTCATGATTCATGATTCAATTCATGATTCATGATTCAATTCATGATTCATAATTCATTTCATGATTCATGATTCATGATTCAATTAATGATTCATGATTCAATTCATGATTCAATTCATGATTCATGATTCAATTCATGATTCAATTCATGATTCATGATTCAGTTCATGATTCATGATTCAAATCATGATTCATGATTCATTACATGATTCATGATTCAATTCATGATTCAATTTATGATTCATGATTCATGATTAAATTCATTATTCATGATTCATTATTCGATTCATCATTCATGATTCAATTCATGATTCAATTCATGATTCATGATTCAATTCATGATTCATGATTCATGATTCATGATTCATGATTCAATTCATGATTCAATTCATTATTCATGATTCAATTCATGATTCATGATTCAATTCATGATTCATAAATCATGATTCATAATTCAATTCATGATTCATGAATAATGATTCGATTCATGAATCATGATTCGATTCATGAATCATGATTCGATTCATGAATCATGATTCGATTCATGATTCATGAATCATGATTCGATTCATGAATCATGATTCGATTCATGATTCATGATTCATGAATCATGATTCAATTCATGATTCATGAATCATTATTCGATTCATGATTCATGAATCATGATTCGATTCATGATTCATGACTCATGAATCATGATTCGATTCATGATTCATGATTCATGAATCATGATTCGATTCATGATTCATGAATCATGATTCGATTCATAATTCATGATTCATGATTCGATTCATGATTCATGATTCATGATTCAATTCATGATTTATGATTCATGATTCAATTCATGATTCATGAATAATGATTCGATTCATGATTCATGAATAATGATTCGATTCATGATTCATGATTCATGATTCGATTCATGATTCATGATTCATGATTCAATTCATGATTTATGATTCATGATTCAATTCATGATTCATGAATAATGATTCGATTCATGATTCATGATTCATTATTCGATTCATGATTCATGATTCAATTCATGATTCATGATTCAAATCATGATTCATGAGTCAATTCATGATTCATGATTCAATTCATGATTCATAATTCAATTCATGATTCATCATTCATTATTCAATTCATGATTCCTGATTCATTATTCGATTCATGATTCATGATTCAATTCATGATTCCTGATATATGATTCATGATTCAATTCATGATTCATGATTCAATTCATGATTCAATTCATGATTCATGATTCAATTCATGATTAATGATTCATGATTCAATTCATGAGTCATGATTCAATTCATGATTCATGATTCAAATCATGATTCATGATTCAATTCATGATTCATGATTCAATTCAAGATTCAATTCATAATTCATGATTCAATTCATGATTCATGATTCATGATTCAATTCATGATTCATGATTCGATTCATGATTCATGATTCAATTCATGATTCATGATTCAATTCATGATTCATGATTCAATTCATGATTCATGATTCATGATTCAATTAATGATTCATGATTCAATTCATGATTCAATTCATGATTCATTATTCAATTCATGATTCAATTCATGATTAAATTCATGATTCATGATTCAATTCATGATTCATTATTCGATTCATCATTCATGATTCAATTCATGATTCAATTTATGATTCATGATTCATGATTCAATTCATGATTCATTATTCGATTCATCATTCATGATTCAATTCATGATTCATGATTCAATTCATGATTCATGATTCATTATTCGATTTATGATTTATGATTCAATTCATGATTCATGATTCAATTCATGATTCATACTTCAATTCATGATTCAATTCATTATTCATGATTCAATACATGATTCATGATTCATAAATCATGATTCAATTCATGATTCATGATTTGATTCATGATTCATGAATCATGATTCAATTTATGATTCATGATTCATAAATCATGATTCAATTCATGATTCATGATTTGATTCATGATTCATGATTCATGATTCAATTCATGATTCAATTCATGATTCATAATTCAATTCATGATTCATGATTTATGATTCAATTCATGATTCATGATTCAATATATGATTCAATTCATGATTCATGATTTAAATCATGATTCATGATTTAAATCATGATTCATGATTCAATTCATGATTCATTTCATGATTCATGATTTATGATTCAATTCATGAATAATGATTTGATTCATGATTCATGAATCATGGTTCGATTCATGATTCATGATTCATTAATCATGATTTGATTCATGATTCAGGATTCATGAGTCATGATTCGATTCATGAATCATGATTCGATTCATGAATAATGATTCGATTCATGATTCATGATTCATGAGTCATGATTTGATTCATGAATCATGATTCGATTCATGAATAATGATTCGATTCATGATTCATGATTCATGAATCATGATTCGATTCATGATTCATGATTCATGAATCATGATTTGATTCATGATTCATGATTCATGAATCATGATTTGATTCATGATTCACGATTCATGAATCATGATTTGATTCATGATTCACGATTCATGATTCATGATTTGATTCATGATTCATGATTCATGAATCAAGATTCGATTCATGAATCATGATTCGATTCATGATTCATGAATCATGATTAGATTCATGAATCATGATTCGATTCATGATTCATGATTCATGAATCATGATTCAATACATGATTCATGAATCATGATTCGATTCATGATTCATGAATCATGATTCGATTCATGAATCATGATTCGATTCATGATTCATGATTCATGAATCATGATTCAATTCATGATTTATGATTCATGATTCAATTCATGATTCATGAATAATTAATTTGATTCATGATTCATGATTCATTATTCGATTCATGATTCATGATTCAATTCATGATTCATGATTCAAATCATGAATTATGAGTCAATTCATGATTCATGATTCAATTCATGATTCATAATTCAATTCATGATTCATCATTCATGATTCAATTCATGATTCCTGATTCATTATTCGATTCATGATTCATGATTCAATTCATGATTCCTGATATATGATTCATGATTCAATTCATGATTCATGATTCAATTCATGATTCAATTCATGATTCATGATTCAATTCATGATTAATGATTTATGATTCAATTCATGAGTCATGATTCAATTCATGATTCATGATTCAAATCATGATTCATGATTCAATTCATGATTCATGATTCAATTCAAGATTCAATTCATAATTCATGATTCAATTCATGATTCATGATTCATGATTCAATTCATGATTAATGATTCGATTCATGATTCATGATTCAATTCATGATTCATGATTCAATTCATGATTCAATTCATGATTCATGATTCATGATTCAATTAATGATTCATGATTCAATTCATGATTCAATTCATGATTCATTATTCAATTCATGATTCAATTCATGATTAAATTCATGATTCATGATTCAATTCATGATTCATTATTCGATTCATGATTCAATTCATGATTCAATTCATTATTTAATTTATGATTCATGATTCATGATTCAATTCATGATTCAATTCATGATTCAATTTATGATTCATGATTCATGATTCAATTCATGATTCATTATTCGATTCATTATTCATGATTCAATTGATGATTCATGATTCAATTCATGATTCATGATTCATTATTCGATTTATGATTTATGATTCAATTCATGATTCATGATTCAATTCATGATTCATACTTCAATTCATGATTCAATTCATTATTCATGATTCAATACATGATTCATGATTCATAAATCATGATTCAATTCATGATTCATGATTTGATTCATATTTCATGATTCATGATTCAATTCATGATTCAATTCATGATTCATAATTCAATTCATGATTCATGATTTATGATTCAATTCATGATTCATGATTCAATATATGATTCAATTCATGATTCATGATTTAAATCATGATTCATGATTTAAATCATGATTCATGATTCAATTCATGATTCATTTCAAGATTCATGATTTATGATTCAATTCATGAATAATGATTTGATTCATGATTCATGAATCATGGTTCGATTCATGATTCATGATTCATTAATCATGATTTGATTCATGATTCAGGATTCATGAGTCATGATTCGATTCATGAATCATGATTCGATTCATGAATAATGATTCGATTCATGATTCATGATTCATGAGTCATGATTTGATTCATGAATCATGATTCGATTCATGAATAATGATTCGATTCATGATTCATGATTCATGAATCATGATTCGATTCATGATTCATGATTCATGAATCATGATTCGATTCATGATTCATGATTCATGATTCATGAATCATGATTTGATTCATGATTCATGATTCATGAATCATGATTCGATTCATGAATCATGATTCGATTCATGATTCATGAATCATGATTCGATTCATGAATCATGATTCGATTCATGATTCATGATTCATGAATCATGATTCAATACATGATTCATGAATCATGATTCGATTCATGATTCATGAATCATGATTCGATTCATGAATCATGATTCGATTCATGATTCATGATTCATGAATCATGATTCAATTCATGATTCATGAATCATTATTCGATTCATGATTCATGAATCATGATTTGATTCATGAATCATGATTCGATTCATGATTCATGACTCATGAATCATGATTCGATTCATGATTCATGATTCATGAATCACGATTCGATTCATGATTCATGAATAATGATTCGATTCATGATTCATGATTCATGATTCGATTCATGATTCATGATTCATGATTCAATTCATGATTTATGATTCATTATTCAATTCATGATTCATGAATAATGATTCGATTCATGATTCATGAATAATGATTCGATTCATGATTCATGATTCATGATTCGATTCATGATTCATGATTCATGATTCAATTCATGATTTATGATTCATGATTCAATTCATGATTCATGAATAATGATTCGATTCATGATTCATTATTCGATTCATGATTCATGATTCAATTCATGATTCATGATTCAAATCATGATTCATGAGTCAATTCATGATTCATGATTCAATTCATGATTCATAATTCAATTCATGATTCATCATTCATGATTCAATTCATGATTTCTGATTCATTATTTGATTGATGATTCATGATTCAATTCATGATTCCTGATATATGATTCATGATTCAATTCATGATTCATGATTCAATTCATGATTCAATTCATGATTCTTGATTCAATTCATGATTAATGATTCATGATTCAATTTATGAGTCATGATTCAATTCATGATTCATGATTCAAATCATGATTCATGATTCAATTCATGATTCATGATTCAATTCATGATTCAATTCATGATTCATGATTCATGATTCATGAGTCATGATTTGATTCATGAATCATGATTCGATTCATGAATAATGATTCGATTCATGATTCATGATTCATGAATCATGATTCGATTCATGATTCATGATTCATGAATCATGATTCGATTCATGATTCATGATTCATGAATCATGATTTGATTCATGATTCATGATTCATGAATCATGATTCGATTCATGAATCATGATTCGATTCATGATTCATGAATCATGATTCGATTCATGAATCATGATTCGATTCATGATTCATGATTCATGAATCATGATTCAATACATGATTCATGAATCATGATTCGATTCATGATTCATGAATCATGATTGGATTCATGAATCATGATTCATTATTCGATTTATGATTTATGATTCAATTCATGATTCATGATTCAATTCATGATTCATAC
The DNA here is from genome assembly GCF_038048845.1 of Mixophyes fleayi. NCBI lineage: Eukaryota > Metazoa > Chordata > Amphibia > Anura > Limnodynastidae > Mixophyes > Mixophyes fleayi. The sequence continues at coordinate 18,168 of NW_027448511.1, forward strand.
TTCAATTCATGATTCAATTCATTATTCATGATTCAATACATGATTCATGATTCATAAATCATGATTCAATTCATGATTCATGATTTGATTCATGATTCATGATTCATGATTCAATTCATGATTCAATTCATGATTCATAATTCAATTCATGATTCATGATTTATGATTCAATTCATGATTCATGATTCAATATATGATTCAATTCATGATTCATGATTTAAATCATGATTCATGATTTAAATCATAATTCATGATTCAATTCATGATTCATGATTCATGATTCAATTCATGATTCATGATTCGATTCATGATTCATGATTCAATTCATGATTCATGATTCAATTCATGATTCAATTCATGATTCATGATTCATGATTCAATTAATGATTCATGATTCAATTCATGATTCAATTCATGATTCATTATTCAATTCATGATTCAATTCATGATTAAATTCATGATTCATGATTCAATTCATGATTCATTATTCGATTCATGATTCAATTCATGATTCAATTCATTATTTAATTTATGATTCATTATTCATGATTCAATTGATGATTCAATTCATGATTCAATTCATGATTCATGATTCATGATTCAATTCATGATTCATTATTCGATTCATTATTCATGATTCAATTGATGATTCATGATTCAATTCATGATTCATGATTCATTATTCGATTTATGATTTATGATTCAATTCATGATTCATGATTCAATTCATGATTCATACTTCAATTCATGATTCAATTCATTATTCATGATTCAATACATGATTCATGATTCATAAATCATGATTCAATTCATGATTCATGATTTGATTCATGATTCATGATTCATGATTCAATTCATGATTCAATTCATGATTCATAATTCAATTCATGATTCATGATTTATGATTCAATTCATGATTCATGATTCAATATATGATTCAATTCATGATTCATGATTTAAATCATGATTCATGATTTAAATCATAATTCATGATTCAATTCATGATTCATGATTCATGATTCAATTCATGATTCATGATTCGATTCATGATTCATGATTCAATTCATGATTCATGATTCAATTCATGATTCAATTCATGATTCATGATTCATGATTCAATTAATGATTCATGATTCAATTCATGATTCAATTCATGATTCATTATTCAATTCATGATTCAATTCATGATTAAATTCATGATTCATGATTCAATTCATGATTCATTATTCGATTCATGATTCAATTCATGATTCAATTCATTATTTAATTTATGATTCATTATTCATGATTCAATTGATGATTCAATTCATGATTCAATTCATGATTCATGATTCATGATTCAATTCATGATTCATTATTCGATTCATTATTCATGATTCAATTGATGATTCATGATTCAATTCATGATTCATGATTCATTATTCGATTTATGATTTATGATTCAATTCATGATTCATGATTCAATTCATGATTCATACTTCAATTCATGATTCAATTCATTATTCATGATTCAATACATGATTCATGATTCATAAATCATGATTCAATTCATGATTCATGATTTGATTCATGATTCATGATTCATGATTCAATTCATGATTCAATTCATGATTCATAATTCAATTCATGATTCATGATTTATGATTCAATTCATGATTCATGATTCAATATATGATTCAATTCATGATTCATGATTTAAATCATGATTCATGATTTAAATCATGATTCATGATTCAATTCATGATTCATTTCATGATTCATGATTTATGATTCAATTCATGAATAATGATTTGATTCATGATTCATGAATCATGGTTCGATTCATGATTCATGATTCATTAATCATGATTTGATTCATGATTCAGGATTCATGAGTCATGATTCGATTCATGAATCATGATTCGATTCATGAATAATGATTCGATTCATGATTCATGATTCATGAGTCATGATTTGATTCATGAATCATGATTCGATTCATGAATAATGATTCGATTCATGATTCATGATTCATGAATCATGATTCGATTCATGATTCATGATTCATGAATCATGATTCGATTCATGATTCATGATTCATGAATCATGATTTGATTCATGATTCATGATTCATGAATCATGATTCGATTCATGAATCATGATTCGATTCATGATTCATGAATCATGATTCGATTCATGAATCATGATTCGATTCATGATTCATGATTCATGAATCATGATTCAATACATGATTCATGAATCATGATTCGATTCATGATTCATGAATCATGATTCGATTCATGAATCATGATTCGATTCAAGATTCATGATTCATGAATCATGATTCAATTCATGATTCATGAATCATTATTCGATTCATGATTCATGAATCATGATTTGATTCATGAATCATGATTCGATTCATGATTCATGACTCATGAATCATGATTCGATTCATGATTCATGATTCATGAATCACGATTCGATTCATGATTCATGAATAATGATTCGATTCATGATTCATGATTCATGATTCGATTCATGATTCATGATTCATGATTCAATTCATGATTTATGATTCATTATTCAATTCATGATTCATGAATAATGATTCGATTCATGATTCATGAATAATGATTCGATTCATGATTCATGATTCATGATTCGATTCATGATTCATGATTCATGATTCAATTCATGATTTATGATTCATGATTCAATTCATGATTCATGAATAATGATTCGATTCATGATTCATTATTCGATTCATGATTCATGATTCAATTCATGATTCATGATTCAAATCATGATTCATGAGTCAATTCATGATTCATAATTCAATTCATGATTCATCATTCATGATTCAATTCATGATTTCTGATTCATTATTTGATTGATGATTCATGATTCAATTCATGATTCCTGATATATGATTCATGATTCAATTCATGATTCATGATTCAATTCATGATTCAATTCATGATTCTTGATTCAATTCATGATTAATGATTCATGATTCAATTTATGAGTCATGATTCAATTCATGATTCATGATTCAAATCATGATTCATGATTCAATTCATGATTCATGATTCAATTCATGATTCAATTCATGATTCATGATTCATGATTCTATTCATGATTCATGATTCGATTCATGATTCATGATTCAATTCATGATTCATGATTCAATTCATGATTCATAATTCATTTCATGATTCATGATTCATGATTCAATTCATGATTCAATTCATGATTCATTATTCAATTCATGATTCAATTCATGATTAAATTCATGATTCATGATTCAATTCATGATTCATTATTCGATTCATCATTCATGATTCAATTCATGATTCAGTTTATGATTCATGATTCATGATTCAATTCATGATTCATTATTCGATTCATCATTCATGATTCAAGTCATGATTCATGATTCAATTCATGATTCATGATTCATTATTCGATTTATGATTTATGATTCAATTCATGATTCATGATTCAATTCATGATTCATACTTCAATTCATGATTCAATTCATTATTCATGATTCAATACATGATTCATGATTCATAAATCATGATTCAATTCATGATTAATGATTTGATTCATGATTCATGATTTGATTCATGATTCATGATTCATGATTCAATTCATGATTCAATTCATGATTCATAATTCAATTCATGATTCATGATTTATGATTCAATTCATGATTCATGATTCAATATATGATTCAATTCATGATTCATGATTTAAATCATGATTCATGATTTAAATCATGATTCATGATTCAATTCATGATTCATTTCATGATTCATGATTTATGATTCAATTCATGAATAATGATTTGATTCATGATTCATGATTCATGAATCATGGTTCGATTCATGATTCATGATTCATGAATCATGATTTGATTCATGATTCATGATTCATGATTCGATTCATGAATCATGATTCGATTCATGAATAATGATTTGATTCATGATTCATGAAGCATGATTCGATTCATGATTCATGATTCATGAATCATGATTCGATTCATGATTCATGATTCATGAATCATGATTTGATTCATGATTCATGATTCAAATCATGATTCATGAGTCATGATTCGATTCATGATTCATGATTCAAATCATGATTCATGATTCAATTCATGATTCAATTCATGATTCAATTCATGATTCATTATTCATTTCATGATTCATGATTCATGATTCAATTAATGATTCATGATTCAATTCATGATTCAATTCATGATTCAATTCATGATTTAATTCATGATTCAATTCATGATTCATGATTCAAATCATGATTCATGATTCAAATCATGATTCATGATTCATTTCATGATTCATGATTCAATTCATGATTCATTATTCGATTCATCTTTCATGATTCAATTCATGATTCATGATTCAATTCATGATTCATGATTCATTATTCGATTTATGATTTATGATTCAATTCATGATTCATGATTCAATTCATGATTCATAATTCAATTCATGATTCATGATTCATACTTCAATTCATGAATCAATTCATTAATCATGATTCAATTTATGATTCATGATTCAATTCATGAATCAATTCATGATTCATAATTCAATTCATGATTCATGAATCATGATTCAATTTATGATTCATGATTCATAAATCATGATTCAATTCATGATTCATGATTTGATTCATGATTCATGATTCATGATTTGATTCATGATTCATGATTCATGATTCAATTCATGATTCATAATTCAATTCATGATTCATTTCATGATTCATGATTCATGATTCATACTTCAATTCATGATTCAATTCATTAATCATGATTCAATTTATGATTCATGATTCAATTCATTAATCATGATTCAATTTATGATTCATGATTCAATTCATGAATCAATTCATGATTCATAATTCAATTCATGATTCATGAATCATGATTCAATTTATGATTCATGATTCATAAATCATGATTCAATTCATGATTCATGATTTGATTCATGATTCATGATTCATGATTTGATTCATGATTCATGATTCATGATTCAATTCATGATTCATAATTCAATTCATGATTCATTTCATGATTCATGATTTATGATTCAATTCATGAATAATGATTTAAATCATGATTCATGATTTAAATCATGATTCATGATTCAATTCATGATTCATTTCATGATTCATGATTTATGATTCAATTCATGAATAATGATTTGATTCATGATTCATGATTCATGAATCATGGTTCGATTCATGATTCATGATTTATTAATCATGATTTGATTCATGATTCATGATTCATGAGTCATGATTCAATTCATGAATCATGATTTGATTCATGAATAATGATTCGATTCATGATTCATGATTCATGAATCATGATTCGATTCATGATTCATGATTCATGAATCATGATTTAATTCATGATTCATGAATCATTATTCGATTCATGATTCATGATTCTTTTCATGATTCATGAATCATGAATCAATTCATGATTCATGATTCGATTCATGATTCATGAATCATGATTCGATTCATGATTCATGAATCATGATTCGATTCATGAATCATGATTCGATTCATGATTCATGAATCATGATTCGATTCATGATTCATGAATAATGATTCTATTCATGATTCATGATTCATGATTCGATTCATGATTCATGATTCATGATTCAATTCATGATTTATGATTCATGATTGAATTCATGGTTCATGATTCATGATTCAATTCATGATTCATGATTCAATTCATGATTCATGATTCAAATCATGATTCATGAGTCAATTCATGATTCATGATTCAATTCATGATTCATGATTCAATTCATGATTCATGATTCATGATTCAATTCATGATTCATGATTCATGATTCAATTCATGATTCATGATTCAATTCATGATTCATGATTCAATTCATGATTCAATTCATGATTCATGATTCAATTCATGATTAATGATTCATGATTAAATTTATGAGTCACGATTCAATTCATGATTCAATTGATGATTCATGATTCAATTGATGATTCATGATTCATGATTCAATTCATGATTCATGATTCAATTCATGATTCATGATTCAATTCATGATTCATAATTCATTTCATGATTCATGATTCATGATTCAATTAATGATTCATGATTCAATTCATGATTCAATTCATGATTCAATTCATGATTCATGATTCAGTTCATGATTCATGATTCAAATCATGATTCATGATTCATTACATGATTCATGATTCAATTCATGATTCAATTCATGATTCATGATTCATGATTAAATTCATTATTCATGATTCATTATTCGATTCATCATTCAGGATTCAATTCATGATTCAATTCATGATTCATGATTCAATTCATGATTCATGATTCAATTCATGATTCATGATTCATGATTCATGATTCATGATTCAATTCATGATTCAATTCATTATTCATGATTCAATTCATGATTCATGATTCAATTCATGATTCATAAATCATGATTCATAATTCAATTCATGATTCATGAATCATGATTCAATTTATGATTCATGATTCATAAATCATGATTCAATTCATGATTCATGATTCATAAATCATGATTCAATTCATGATTCATGAATCATGATTCGATTCATGAATCATGATTCGATTCATGATTCATGAATCATGATTCGATTCATGATTCATGATTCATGATTCATGATTCAATTCATGATTCATGAATCATTATTCGATTCATGATTCATGAATCATGATTCGATTCATGATTCATGACTCATGAATCATGATTCGATTCATGATTCATGATTCATGAATCATGATTCGATTCATGATTCATGAATCATGATTCGATTCATGATTCATGATTCATGATTCGATTCATGATTCATGATTCATGATTCAATTCATGATTTATGATTCATGATTCAATTCATGATTCATGAATAATGATTCGATTAATGATTCATGATTCATTATTCGATTCATGATTCATGATTCAATTCATGATTCATGATTCAAATCATGATTCATGAGTCAATTCATGATTCATGATTCAATTCATGATTCATAATTCAATTCATGATTCATCATTCATGATTCAATTCATGATTCCTGATTCATTATTCGATTCATGATTCAATTCATGATTCCTGATATATGATTCATGATTCAATTCATGATTCATGATTCAATTCATGATTCAATTCATGATTCATGATTCAATTCATGATTAATGATTCATGATTCAATTCATGAGTCATGATTCAATTCATGATTCATGATTCAAATCATGATTCATGATTCAATTCATGATTCATGATTCAATTCAAGATTCAATTCATAATTCATGATTCAATTCATGATTCATGATTCATGATTCAATTCATGATTCATGATTCGATTCATGATTCATGATTCAATTCATGATTCATGATTCATGATTCAATTAATGATTCATGATTCAATTCATGATTCAACTCATGATTCATTATTCAATTCATGATTCAATTCATGATTCAATTTATGATTCATGATTCAATTTATGATTCATGATTCATGATTCAATTCATGATTCATTATTCGATTCATCATTCATGATTCAATTCATGATTCATGATTCAATTCATGATTCATGATTCATTATTCGATTTATGATTTATGATTCAATTCATGATTCATGATTCAATTCATGATTCATACTTCAATTCATGATTCAATTCATTATTCATGATTCAATACATGATTCATGATTCATAAATCATGATTCAATTCATGATTCATGATTTGATTCATGATTCATGAATCATGATTCAATTTATGATTCATGATTCATAAATCATGATTCAATTCATGATTCATGATTTGATTCATGATTCATGATTCATGATTCAATTCATGATTCAATTCATGATTCATAATTCAATTCATGATTCATGATTTATGATTCAATTCATGATTCATATTTCAATATATGATTCAATTCATGATTCATGATTTAAATCATGATTCATGATTTAAATCATGATTCATGATTCAATTCATGATTCATTTCATGATTCATGATTTATGATTCAATTCATGAATAATGATTTTATTCATGATTCATGAATCATGGTTCGATTCATGATTCATGATTCATTAATCATGATTTGATTCATGATTCAGGATTCATGAGTCATGATTCGATTCATGAATCATGATTCGATTCATGAATAATGATTCGATTCATGATTCATGATTCATGAGTCATGATTTGATTCATGAATCATGATTTGATTCATGATTCATGATTCATAAATCATGATTTGATTCATGATTCATGATTCATGAATCATGATTCGATTCATGAATCATGATTCGATTCATGATTCATGAATCATGATTCGATTCATGAATCATGATTCGATTCATGAATCATGATTCGATTCATGATTCATGATTCATGAATCATGATTCAATACATGATTCATGAATCATGATTCGATTCATGATTCATGAATCATGATTCGATTCATGAATCATGATTCGATTCATGATTCATGATTCATGAATCATGATTCTATTCATGATTCATGATTCATGAATCATGATTCGATTCATGATTCATGAATAATGATTCGATTCATGATTCATGATTCATGATTCGATTCATGATTCATGATTCATGATTCAATTCATGATTTATGATTCATGATTCAATTCATGATTCATGAATAATGATTCGATTCATGATTCATGATTCATGATTCGATTCATGATTCATGATTTAATTCATGATTCATGATTCAAATCATGATTCATGAGTCAATTCATGATTCATGATTCAATTCATGATTCATGATTCAATTCATGATTCATCATTCATGATTCAATTCATGATTCATGATTCATTATTCGATTCATGATTCATGATTCAATTCATGATTCCTGATATATGATTCATGATTCGATTCATGATTCATGATTCAATTCATGATTCATAATTCATTTCATGATTCATGATTCATGATTCAATTAATGATTCATGATTCAATTCATGATTCAATTCATGATTCATGATTCAATTCATGATTCAATTCATGATTCAATTCATGATTCATGATTCAAATCATGATTCTTGATTCAATTCATGATTCTTGATATATGATTCATGATTCAATTCATGATTCATGATTCAATTCATGATTCAATTCATGATTAATGATTCAATTCATGATTCATTATTCGATTCATCATTCATGATTCAATTCATGATTCATGATTCAATTCATGATTCATTATTCGATTTATGATTTATGATTCAATTCATGATTCATGATTCAATTCATGATTCATGATTCAATTCATGATTCATGATTCAATTCATGATTCATAATTCAATTCATGATTCATCATTCATGATTCAATTCATGATTCCTGATTCATTATTTGATTCATGATTCATGATTCAATTCATGATTCCTGATATATGATTCATGATTCAATTCATAATTCATGATTCAATTCATGATTCAATTCATGATTCATGATTCAATTCATGATTAATGATTCATGATTCAATTTATGAGTCATGATTCAATTCATGATTTATGATTCAAATCATGATTCATGATTCAATTCATGATTCATGATTCAATTCATGATTCAATTCATGATTCATGATTCAATTCATGATTCATGATTCATGATTCAATTCATGATTCATGATTCGATTCATGATTCATGATTCAATTCATGATTCATGATTCAATTCATGATTCATGATTCATGATTCAATTAATGATTCATGATTCAATTCATGATTCAATTCATGATTCATTATTCAATTCATGATTCAATTCATGATTAAATTCATGATTCATGATTTGATTCATGATTCATGATTCATGATTCAATTCATGATTCAATTCATGATTCATAATTCAATTCATGATTCATGATTTATGATTCAATTCATGATTCATATTTCAATATATGATTCAATTCATGATTCATGATTTAAATCATGATTCATGATTTAAATCATGATTCATGATTCAATTCATGATTCATTTCATGTTTCATGATTTATGATTCAATTCATGAATAATGATTTTATTCATGATTCATGAATCATGGTTCGATTCATGATTCATGATTCATTAATCATGATTTGATTCATGATTCAGGATTCATGAGTCATGATTCGATTCATGAATCATGATTCGATTCATGAATAATGATTCGATTCATGATTCATGATTCATGAGTCATGATTTGATTCATGAATCATGATTTGATTCATGATTCATGATTCATGAATCATGATTTGATTCATGATTCATGATTCATGAATCATGATTCGATTCATGAATCATGATTCGATTCATGATTCATGAATCATGATTCGATTCATGAATCATGATTCGATTCATGATTCATGATTCATGAATCATGATTCAATACATGATTCATGAATCATGATTCGATTCATGATTCATGAATCATGATTCGATTCATGAATCATGATTCGATTCATGATTCATGATTCATGAATCATGATTCTATTCATGATTCATGATTCATGAATCATGATTCGATTCATGATTCATGAATAATGATTCGATTCATGATTCATGATTCATGATTCGATTCATGATTCATGATTCATGATTCAATTCATGATTTATGATTCATGATTCAATTCATGATTCATGAATAATGATTCGATTCATGATTCATGATTCATGATTCGATTCATGATTCATGATTTAATTCATGATTCATGATTCAAATCATGATTCATGAGTCAATTCATGATTCATGATTCAATTCATGATTCATGATACAATTCATGATTCATCATTCATGATTCAATTCATGATTCATGATTCATTATTCGATTCATGATTCATGATTCAATTCATGATTCCTGATATATGATTCATGATTCGATTCATGATTCATGATTCAATTCATGATTCATAATTCATTTCATGATTCATGATTCATGATTCAATTAATGATTCATGATTCAATTCATGATTCAATTCATGATTCATGATTCAATTCATGATTCAATTCATGATTCAATTCATGATTCATGATTCAAATCATGATTCTTGATTCAATTCATGATTCCTGATATATGATTCATGATTCAATTCATGATTCATGATTCAATTCATGATTCAATTCATGATTAATGATTCAATTTATGATTCATTATTCATGATTCAATTCATGATTCATTATTCGATTCATCATTCATGATTCAATTCATGATTCATGATTCAATTCATGATTCATTATTCGATTTATGATTTATGATTCAATTCATGATTCATGATTCAATTCATGATTCATGATTCAATTCATGATTCATGATTCAATTCATGATTCATAATTCTATTCATGATTCATCATTCATGATTCAATTCATGATTCCTGATTCATTATTTGATTCATGATTCATGATTCAATTCATGATTCCTGATATATGATTCATGATTCAATTCATAATTCATGATTCAATTCATGATTCAATTCATGATTCATGATTCAATTCATGATTAATGATTCATGATTCAATTTATGAGTCATGATTCAATTCATGATTTATGATTCAAATCATGATTCATGATTCAATTCATGATTCATGATTCAATTCATGATTCAATTCATGATTCATGATTCAATTCATGATTCATGATTCATGATTCAATTCATGATTCATGATTCGATTCATGATTCATGATTCAATTCATGATTCATGATTCAATTCATGATTCATGATTCATGATTCAATTAATGATTCATGATTCAATTCATGATTCAATTCATGATTCATTATTCAATTCATGATTCAATTCATGATTAAATTCATGATTCATGATTCGATTCATGATTCATGAATCATGATTCGATTCATGATTCATGAATCATGATTCGATTCATGAATTCATGATTCATGATTCAATTCATGATTCATGATTCATGATTCAATTCATGATTTATGATTCATGAATCAATTCATGGTTCATGATTCATGATTCAATTCATGATTCATGATTCAATTCATGATTCATGTTTCAAATCATGATTCATGAGTCAATGCATGATTCATGATTCCATTCATGATTCATGATTCAATTCATGATTCATGATTCATGATTCAATTCATGATTCATGATTCATTATTCGATTCATGATTCATGATTCAATACATGATTCCTGATTCATGATTCATGATTCAATTCATAATTCATGATTCAATTCATGATTCATGATTCAATTCATGATTCAATTCATGATTCATGATTCAATTCATGATTCATTATTCGATTCATCATTCATGATTCAATTCATGATTCATGATTCAATTCATGATTCATGATTCATTATTCGATTTATGATTTATGATTCAATTTATGATTCATGATTCAATTCATGATTCATACTTCAATTCATGATTCAATTCATTATTCATGATTCAATACATGATTCATGATTCATAAATCATGAATCATGATTCAATTTATGATTCATGATTCATAAATCATGATTCAATTCATGATTCATGATTTGATTCATGATTCAATTCATGATTCATAATTCAATTCATGATTCATGATTTATGATTCAATTCATGATTCATGATTCAATATATGATTCAATTCATGATTCATGATTTAAATCATGATTCATGATTTAAATCATGATTCATGATTTAAATCATGATTCATGATTCAATTCATGATTCATTTCATGATTCATGATTTATGATTCAATTCATGAATAATGATTTGATTCATGATTCATGATTCATGAATCATGGTTCGATTCATGATTCATGATTCATTAATCATGATTTGATTCATGATTCAGGATTCATGAGTCATGATTCGATTCATGAATCATGATTCGATTCATGAATAATGATTCGATTCATGATTCATGATTCATGAGTCATGATTTGATTCATGAATCATGATTCGATTCATGAATAATGATACGATTCATGATTCATGATTCATGAATCATGATTCGATTCATGATTCATGATTCATGAATCATGATTCGATTCATGAATCATGATTCGATTCATGATTCATGAATCATGATTCGATTCATGAATCATGATTCGATTCATGATTCATGATTCATGAATCATGATTCAATACATGATTCATGAATCATGATTCGATTCATGATTCATGAATCATGATTCGATTCATGAATCATGATTCGATTCATGATTCATGATTCATGAATCATGATTCGATTCATGATTCATGATTCATGATTGGATTCATGATTCATGATTCATGATTCAATTCATGATTCATGAATAATGATTCGATTCATGATGCATGATTCATGATTCGATTCATGATTCATGATTCAATTCATGATTCAATTCATGATTCAATTCATGATTCATGATTCAATTCATGATTCAATTCATGATTCATAATTCAATTCATGATTCATGAATCATGAATCAATTTATGATTCATGATTCATAAATCATGATTCAATTCATGATTCATGAATCATGATTCGATTCATGAATCATGATTCGATTCATGATTTATGAATCATGATTCGATTCATGAATCATGATTCGATTCATGATTCATTATTCATGAATCATGATTCGATTCATGATTCATGAATCATGATTCGATTCATGATTCATGAATCATGATTCGATTCATGAATCATGATTCGATTCATGATTCATGACTCATGAATCATGATTCGATTCATGATTCATGATTCATGAATCATGATTCGATTCATGATTCATGAATAATGATTCGATTCATGATTCATGATTCATGATTCGATTCATGATTCATGATTCCATTCATGATTTATGATTCATGATTCAATTCATGATTCATGAATAATGATTCGATTCATGATTCATGATTCATTATTCGATTCATGATTCATGATTCAATTCATGATTCATGATTCAAATCATGATTCATGAGTCAAATCATGATTCATGATTCAATTCATGATTCATAATTCAATTCATGATTCATCATTCATGATTCAATTCATGATTCCTGATTCATTATTTGATTCATGATTCATGATTCAATTCATGATTCATAATTCAATTCATGATTCATGATTCAATTAATGATTAATGATTCATGATTCAATTTATGAGTCATGATTCAATTCGTGAATCATGATTCAAATCATGATTCGTGATTCAATTCATGATTCATGATTCAATTCATGATTCAATTCATGATTCATGATTCAATTCATGATTCATGATTCATGATTCAATTCATGATTCATGATTCGATTCATGATTCATGATTCAATTCATGATTCATGATTCAATTCATGATTCATAATTCATTTCATGATTCATGATTTATGATTCAATTAATGATTCATGATTCAATTCATGATTCAATTCATGATTCATTATTCAATCATGATTCAATTCATGATTAAATTCATGATTCATGATTCAATTCATGATTCATTATTCGATTCATCATTCATGATTCAATTCATGATTCAATTTATGATTCATGATTCATGATTCAATTCATGATTCATTATTCGATTCATGATTCATGATTCAATTCATGATTCATGATTCAATTCATGATTCATGATTCATTATTCGATTTATGATTTATGTTTCAATTCATGATTCATGATTCAATTCATGATTCATACTTCAATTCATGATTCAATTCATTATTCATGATTCAATACATGATTCCTGATTCATAAATCATGATTCAATTCATGATTCATGATTTGATTCATGATTCATGAATCATGATTCAATTTATGATTCATGATTCATAAATCATGATTCAATTCATGATTCATGATTCATGATTCATGATTCAATTCATGATTCAATTCATGATTCCTAATTCAATTCATGATTCATGATTTATGATTCAATTCATGATTCATGATTCAATATATGATTCAATTCATGATTCATGATTTAAATCATGATTCATGATTTAAATCATGATTCATGATTCAATTCATGATTCATTACATGATTCATGATTTATGATTCAATTCATGAATAATGATTTGATTCATGATTCATGATTCATGAATCATGGTTCGATTCATGATTCATGATTCATTAATCATGATTTGATTCATGATTCATGATTCATGAGTCATGATTCGATTCATGAATCATGATTCGATTCATGAATAATGATTCGATTCATGATTCATGATTCATGAATCATGATTCGATTCATGATTCATGATTCATGAATCATGATTTGATTCATGATTCATGATTCATGAATAATGATTCGATTCATGATTCATGAATAATGATTCGATTCATGATTCATGATTCATGATTCGATTCATGATTCATGATTCATGATTCCATTCATGATTTATGATTTATGATTCATTATTCGATTCATGATTCATGATTCAATTCATGATTCATGATTCAAATCATGATTCATGAGTCAATTCATGATTCATGATTCAATTCATGATTCATAATTCAATTCATGATTCATCATTCATGATTCAATTCATGATTCCTGATTCATTATTTGATTCATGATTCATGATTAAATTCATGATTCCTGATATATGATTCATGATTCAATTCATGATTCATGATTCAATTCATGATTCAATTCATGATTCATGATTCAATTCATGATTCATGATTCATGATTCAATTCTTGATTCATGATTCGATTCATGATTCATGATTCAATTCATGATTCATGATTCAATTCATGATTCATAATTCATTTCATGATTCATGATTTATGATTCAATTAATGATTCATGATTCAATTCATGATTCAATTCATGATTCATTATTCAATTCATGATTCAATTCATGATTCAATTCATGATTCATTATTCAATTCATGATTCATTATTCGATTCATCATTCATGATTCAATTCATGATTCAATTTATGATTCATGATTCATGATTCAATTCATGATTCATTATTCGATTCATCATTCATGATTCAATTCATGATTCATGATTCAATTCATGATTCATGATTCATTATTCGATTTATGATTTATGATTCAATTCATGATTCATGATTCAATTCATGATTCATACTTCAATTCATGATTCAATTCATTATTCATGATTCAATACATGATTCATGATTCATAAATCATGATTCAATTCATGATTCATGATTTGATTCATGATTCATGAATCATGATTCAATTTATGATTCATGATTCATAAATCATGATTCAATTCATGATTCATGATTTGATTCATGATTTATGATTCAATTCATGATTCATGATTCAATATATGATTCAATTCATGATTCATGATTTAAATCATGATTCATGATTTAAATCATGATTCATGATTCAATTCATGATTCATTTCATGATTCATGATTTATGATTCAGTTCATGAATAATGATTTGATTCATGATTCATGATTCGTGAATCATGGTTCTATTCATGATTCATGATTCATTAATCATGATTTGATTCATGATTCATGATTCATGCGTCATGATTCGATTCATGAATCATGATTCGATTCATGAATAATGATTCGATTCATGATTCATGATTCATGAATCATGATTCGATTCATGATTCATGATTCATGAATCATGATTTGATTCATGATTCATGATTCATGAGTCATGATTCGATTCATGAATCATGATTCGATTCATGAATGATGATTCGATTCATGATTCATGATTCATGAATCATGATTCGATTCATGATTCATGATTCATGAATCATGATTCATGATTCATGAATCATGATTCGATTCATGATTCATGATTCATGAATCATTATTCGATTCATGAATTATGATTCGATTCATGATTCATGAATCATGATTCGATTCATGATTCATGAATCATGATTCGATTCATGATTCATGATTCATGATTCCATTCATGATTTATGATTCATGATTCAATTCATGGTTCATGATTCATGATTCAATTCATGATTCATGATTCAATTCATGATTCATGATTCAAATCATGATTCATGAGTCAATTCATGATTTATGATTCAATTCATGATTCATGATTCAATTCATGATTCATGATTCATGATTCAATACATGATTCCTGATTCATGATTCATGATTCAATTCATGATTCATGATTCAATTTATGATTCAATTCATGATTCATGATTCAATTCATGATTCAATTCATGATTCATGATTCAATTCATGATTCATGATTCATGATTCAATTCATGATTCATGATTCAATTCATGATTCATGATTCAATTCATGATTCATAATTCATTTCATGATTCATGATTCATGATTCAATTCATGATTAATGATTCATA